>NC_056739.1:770761099-771025936 GCF_019279795.1 Protopterus annectens | reverse complement strand
AGTCGTTGTTGGTGTGCCATTGGTATGTGTTCCACAGGTCACCCATTTGTTCCGCGGTATGGAAGCGAGTGATCCCCATTTCCTTGCTGGCAGATTGAGTGCTGTGTACGCCGGTATTCGCACGGCGGTCTGACTTTGTATGTGGAGTCTCTACTGTAGTCCCTATCTGTATTCCCTGTGTTTTGCCTTACTACAGCTGTGTGATTCCACCAGGTTTGCAGTTATGGGTGCCATCTTGGCCGTACGTTTGTCCATCCATGGCAACTGCCTAATGGACACTGGTATAGGGCTGTACACATTTCACAGCTGCATTTAGCATTCTCCGGTGAATGATTTGCATTATTAGTGCAGAGTAACGCATATGCCATACCCACATCCCTCACACGGGGCGGGACAACGGATCATCTGCCAATCAACACCGAGACCCATTTCTGCATACCCACGATCCCATGGCTGCAAACCTCGACAGTACTCATTGCACATCCTCCATGTGTGCGGGAATGGGATGTGGACGCACTTCTATGGACTGGACAATCTGGGGATTTCTGTGCATATCACCTGCATTTCATGGACAGTTGTCATCAACCTTGAACACGCTGGTGGTGCATATATGTAGCTGTGCCGTAGTCATGGCTGTCACTTCATCTGGGTCTCCTGATCGCAGCAGGTTGACATTGCGTACGGATAAATTTTTGGGTCCTACAATGGACACCAATGTGCATATGTAAAGTGTAGAACTTATTGGACTGTGTCCATCTGGCCAGTGGGTTTGACTGCTGCTGTATGTTCAGCAATCACGGATGTCTGTTTGAGTACCCATATTATGTAGTGCTACGTAAACCGGGTTTTCCACCACTGAACCCAAATGGTGTAATTCCAATGATGCAGGCTAACAATTGCTTTAACTAATCCGCAGATATCCCATTGGGACATTCCCACCTCTGTATTGTCAAATTAACATGAACAAAACATGTAGATCCTATTAAATCATTGAAGGATGTTCTTTATATGTGGGTACGCCATAGCTTAACCATCCTATAACCTTCCTAGTCGACGTTGTTGGTGTGCCATTAGTATGTGTTCTGCAGGTCGCCCATTTGTTCCACGGTATGGAAGCGAGTGATCCCCATTCTCTTGCTGGCAGATTGAGTGCTGTATGCGCGGTATTGCACGGCGGTCTGACTTTGTATGTGGAGTCTCTACTGTAGTCCCTATCTGTATTCCCTGTGTTTTGCCTTACTACAGCTGTGTGATTCCACCAGGTTTGCAGTTATGGGTGCCATCTTGGCCGTACGTTTGTCCATCCTTGGGAAATGCCTACTGGACACTGGTGTAGGGCTGTACCCATTTCACAGCTGCATTTAGCATTCTCCGGTGGATGATTGTCATTATTGGTGGGGGGTAAGGCATGTGCTATACCCACATCCCTCCCACGGGGCGGGACAATGGATTATCTGCCAAACAACACCGAGCCCCATTTCTGCCTACCCACGATCCTATGGCTGCAGCCCTCGACGGTACCCATTATACATTCTTCATGTGTGCGGGACTGAGATGTGGACGCACATCTATGGACACGGCCATATGGGTATTTCTGCTCATATGTTCTGCATTTCATGGACACCTGTCATCAACCTTAAACATGCTGGTGGTGCATATGTCTAACGGTGCCGTAGTCATGGCTGTTACACCTTCAGCGTCGCTTCCTCCATCACGTTTATCTTGCATAGGGCTAAATTTTTGGGTCCTACAATGGACACCAATGTGCATATGTAAAGTGTTGAACCTGTTGGACTGTGTCCATCTGGCCAGTGGGTTTGACTGCTGCTGTATGTTCCCCAATCGCGGGTGTGTGTTTGACTACACATATTATGTAGTGCTACGACATCCAGGTCTTTCAAACCTGAAACCGAATGGTGTACATCCAAAGATGCAGGTTAGCAACTGCTTTACATAATCCTCAGAAGTCACAATACGAAATATCCGCCACTGTATTGTCAAAATAACACCACCATGACATGTGGATCCTATTAATTCATTGAAGGATGTTCTTTATATGTGGAGTGCGCCATAGCTTGACCATCCTATAACCTTCCTAGTTGGCGTTGGTGGTGTGCCATTAGTATGTGTTCCATGAATCGCCCATTTGTTCCGCGGTATGGAAGCGAGTGAACCCTAGTTTCTTGCTGGCAGATTGAGTGCTGTCGCCGGTATTAGCCGCCCGGTCTGGCTTTGTATGGGGGTGTGTACTGTGGTCCCTAGCTGTATTTTCTGTGTTATGCCTTACTGCAGCTGTGGAATTACACCGGGTTTGCAGTTATGGGTGACCATCTTGGTCAAATGCGTTTGTCCGTCCATGGGGAATGCCTACTGGACACTGGTATAGGGCTGTACACATTTCACAGCTGCATTTAGCATTCTCCGGTGGATGATTTGCATTATTAGTGGGGAGTAACGCATGTGCTATACTCACATATCTCCCAGGGCGATCTGACGGATTATCTGCCAATCAACACCGAGCCCCATTTCTGCATACCCACGATCCCATGTCTGCAACCCTCGACGGTACCCATTGCACATCCTTCATGTGTGCGGGAATGGGATGTGGACGCACGTCTATGGACTCGGCAACCTGGGGAGTCCTATTCATATGTCCTGCATTTCATGGACAGTTGTCATCAACCTTGAACACGATGGTGGTGCACATATCTAGCTGTGCCGTAGTCACGGCTATCAGTTCTTCTGGGTCTCTAGATCGCTGCCTGTTCACATTGCATACGGATACATTTTTGGGTCCTACAATGGACACCGATGTGCATATGTAAAGTGTAGAACTTATTGGACTGTGTCCATCTGGCCAGTGGGTTTGACTGCTGCTGTATGTTCAGCAAACACGGATGTCTGTTTGAGTACCCATATTATGTAGTGCTACATAAACTGGGATTTCTGCCACTGAACCCAAATGGTGTAATTCCAATGATGCAGGCTAACAATTGCTTTAACTAATCCGCGGATATCCCATTGGGACATTCCCTCCTCTGTATTGTCAAATTAACACGAACGAAACATGTAGATCCTATTAATTCATTGAAGGATGTTCTTTATATGTGGGTACGCCATAGCTTAACCATCCTATAACCTTCCTAGTTGACGTTGTTGGTGTGCCATTAGTATGTGTTCCGCAGGTCGCCCATTTGTTCCGCGGTATGGGCGAGTGATCCCCATTCTCTTGCTGGCAGATTGAGTGCTGTGTATGCGGTATTCGCGCGGTCTGACTTTGTATGTGTAGTCTCTACTGTAGTCCCTATCTGTATTCCCTGTGTTTTGCCTTACTACAGCTGTGTGATTCCACCAGGTTTGCAGTTATGGGTGCCATCTTGGCGTCGTTTGTCCATCCATGGGAACTGCCTAATGGACACTGGTATAGGGCTGTACACATTTCACAGCTGCATTTAGCATTCTCCAGTGGATGATTTGCATTATTAGTGCGAGTATGCATATGCCATACCCACATCCCTCACATGGGGCGGGAAAACGGATCATCTGCCAATCAACTCCGACACCCATTTCTGCATACCCACGATCCCATGGCTGCAACCCTCGACAGTACCCATTGCACATCCTCCATGTGTGCGGGAATGGGATGTGGGCCTTACATCTATGGACTCGACAATCTGGGGATTTCTGTGCATATGTCCTGCATTTCATGGACAGTTGTCATCAACCTTGAACATGCTGGTGGTGCATATATGTAGCTGTGCCGTAGTCACGGCTGTCACTTCATCTGGGTCTCTCGATCGCAGCCGGTTGACATTGCGTACGGATAAATTTTTGGGTCCTACAATGGACACCAATGTGCATATGTAAAGTGTAGAACATGTTGGACTGTGTCCATCTGGCAAGTGGTTGTGACCGCTGCTGTATGTTCCCCAATCGTGGATGTGTGTTTGACTACACATATTATGTTGTGCTACGAAACCCATGTTTTACTACGATTAACCCAAATGGTGTTAATGTAATGCTGCAGGTTGGCAACTGCTTTAAGTAATCCTCAGAAGGCCCAGTAGGACATATACGCCACTGTATTGTCAATATAACACAGCCAGAACATGTAGACCCTATTGATTCATTGAAGGATGTTCTTTATAAGCGGGAACGCCAATGTTTAAACATCCTATGACCTTCCTAGTTGACGTTGTTGATGTGCCATTGGTATGTGTTCCACTGGTCACCCATTTGTTCCGCAGTATGGCAGCGAGTAATCCCCATGTTGTTGCTGGCAGA
Source organism: Protopterus annectens (assembly GCF_019279795.1). NCBI lineage: Eukaryota > Metazoa > Chordata > Ceratodontiformes > Protopteridae > Protopterus > Protopterus annectens. The sequence continues at coordinate 771,021,652 of NC_056739.1, read as the reverse complement.
TTGAGTGCTGTGTATGCCGGTATTCACACGGCGGTCTGGATTTCTATGGGGAGTGTCTACTGTAGTTGCCATCTGCATTTCCTGTGTTATGCCTTACTGCAGCTGTGTAATTCCACCGGGCTTGCAGGTATGGGTGCCATCCTGGTCGTAGGCTTGTCCATCCATGGGGATTGCCTACTGGACACTGGTATAGGGCTGTACACATTTCACACCTGCATTTAGCATTCTCTGGTGGATGCTTTGCATTATTAGTGGGGAGTAAGGCAGGTGCTACGCCCACATCCCTCCCACGGGGCGGGACAACGGATATTCTGCCAAACGACACTGAGCCCTGTTTCTACATACCCAGGATCCCTTGGCTGCAACAGTCGACAGTACCCATTACACATCCTTCATGTGTGCGGGACTGGGATGTGGACGCACTTCTATGGACTCAGAACTCTGGGGATTTCTGTGCATATGTGCTGCATTTCATGGACAGCTGTCATCAACATTGAACACGCTGGTGGTGCATATGTCTAGCTGTGCCGTGGTCACGACTGTCGGTTCTCATGGTTGGACGATGAAGGCTGGCACGTATTCCATACGGGACAATTTTTGGGTCCTACAATGGACACCAATGTGCATATGTAAAGTGTAGAGCTTGTCAGACTGTGTCCATGTGGCCAGTGGTTTTGACTGCTGCTGTGTGTTCACCAATCGCGGATGTCTGCTTGACTACCCATAGTGTGTAGTGCTACGGAAACCATGTTTTCCAAAACCGGAACCAAATGGTGTACATCCAATGATGCAGGTTAACAACCGCTTTAATTAAACCCCAGAGGTCCCAGTAGGGAAGTATCGCCACTTTATTGTCGGAATGACACCACCATACCAGGTAAATCACGGGCACTTTGGCCCGGTCTTACCGGCCATTTGCAAGTGTAATTAGCAGACACGTGTCAATACATGTATAATAATACATATTGTAATAGCGACGTTAATCTATGTTATTTGGACAATGGCTTCTGCTATTGACATACGTTGCTGTGGGTGTTGCCGGTTACCATACACATGGCTTTCTCAAAGGCCGAATTCACAATTCTGAACACTACTGTGGTCTCCTTTAAGGACCCTGAGCCAGTGGTCAACAGTACTCAAGCCACTGCATCACTTACATATGCCTTCTACTGGTACCTACAGGACTGCATGGATCAGGCATTCCCTTACCCAACTGTGGTTCATTGTACCAATGCCAAGCATCCAGTGTGGTGTACCCCAGCCATACACAAGCTGTACAATGAGAGGAGGTGGCTACTACAAGGCAGAGCAGACACCTTGTGAGGTATGACACCCTTGCTCATTATATGTGTAGAGCTACAGGCTGTCATGACATGGTCCGGGGCAGGTTCCACAGATATATCTCCATGGACTCGGCAGACAATCATACAGCCTTCATTTGCTATGCTGGACACCTGGGAGGTAACTCACACATATGCTCTGACTGGGTTCGCAATGATGTGGAGTTTACTAAACATACACACATTGCCAACATACGGGCTGACAGGTTCGGTGAAGACATCTCCACCCCCTCCCCCCCACATGGAGAGATGTCTGTACCAGCGGTTTGTGGTCCCCGAATGTTCTGTAACGCACAGGTGGGACATGCTCTCTCCAGGGTAGTGAACACAGCATCCATGGGACCAGCTGGTGTCCCGACTGTGTACTCCGCAATCTCATTGAGGAATTAGACCCACAGTTAGGACAGCTGTTTATTCTTAGCCTCACCTCGGGTAACGTACCCAAGTTGTGTCGCATGGCGACTGTAGTCCCACTTCACAGGGCCAGTGCCTCCACTGACCCTGGTTATTACTGTCCCATTACCATGAGAAGACTTATCTGCAAAGACATGGGGAGGGATCATACTGTGGCCCGTAGATGACGACATAGGGGACCTGCATACTTTGCATCCAACCCAGTTTGGCTTGGTCAGGGGCCGTTCATGCATTTAAATCCTGGTTGACGTTTTAGGGACAGTCACCGAGGCCATTGATGGGGGTCTTGCAGTCCATACAGCCTACCTCGACCTGGCAAAGGCCTTCAACACAATACCCCCCTTGGGTATTATTGATAAACCCATCGGCTTGGACGTGAACACGTACATCGCAGGATGGGTTGCAAACTGGCTAGGTGACACGACCCACGCGGTCATAGTTGCTGGCAGCATGTCGGACTTACTGCCTGTCACAGGCGGTGTCCCACGGGGCTCTGCCCTGGGTCCACTCTTTTTCTACATCTACATTTCCACAGTACAAGCACACACAGGGGTGTTATGGCTGACATTGTTTGTAGATGACTGCCATAGTGGGATGGACATCTGACACAGATATCCTTCAAAGGGGCCTCCCAGATATGTATATCTGCTGTCAGGGACATGGCCTACAGCTAAATGCCAGGTAATGCATAGTCATACCCATCGAGAAGAACGAGGTCACCCCTGTCCGGCATATGGGTGGCAGTCCACTGAGCACGGGGGTAATTACCAGGGATCTGGGGACCCAGGTTGTCGGTCACCATTCGTTCGACACACACGTTGCTATCGTGGTTCGGTAGAACTTCTACATTGCCCACCTGATCGTGCAGGGATTCACATCTAGATCAGGGTAGGTCATCATCTCCTTGTACTCATTACGTGTTACACCTATGATTGAGTACATTGCCCCATTCGGAGGGTATCTGACCCGATACCTACAGCAGCTGGGAAGGCCCCATAGGTTAATCGTCAGACAGATGCAGGGTGTCAGGGATTTGTGTTATGTTGCCCCATTGTTAGGACTCCTGCTCCATTCAGTCACATACCTCTTGTTCGGTGTTGACCTGTGCCTGACATACGAGGCCATGTTGACCCATATTTGATGACTATGCTTCACCTACTGGATCTACATCCCTCGGAACCACAAGGGCAGGTGACGTGAACCTTGACACGGTCATTAATAGGATGTGTTGGAGTGACACATACGTCACCCAGACACTCACTATGCTGTGGATCTACATCACAGTACATGTGAGGCAGAGAACCTTGCTAGCCTAAACATATCTGCATAACTAATCATCGGTACGGTGGTTGAACATACCGCCTTGTCCAGATGTGTACAGTTATGTGCACCGTGGCATGTGCACACCTATGGGGTTTGGACAGGTCCATACCACATGCAGGATGTACACATTCTGCCGACACATTCACATGCAGCCATTTACATATCTGTACCTGAGGTGGGTTGTTAACATGTGGGGTACATATTTGCCCGCGTGGCACTGCCTAGGACAATTCTTCTTACCACATTTCAGGTATGCCCATTGTGGTAGGTGTGTAGCTACGCAAGGCTGCTAGCTGGGTTGGGTGCACGGTCGTACATGGGTGCGGGATACATGCTATGATGGGGCTATTGTGTATTACATTTGCATGCATGAGTTCTGCTTCTGGATATTACGCTTAGACATACGCCGTCCTGTGTATGCGAGCACGTTGCTGGTGTGGTACATGTTGCTATGCACATGTTTGCCTGTGTTTAGGGTATCTTGTTTCCTTCTTGTTGTTATATCGACACGGCTACCCGGCTGTGTACTCTCACTACTGCTGGTGACCATGCCCATGTCACTACTTCTATGTCGGTGCGGCGCGCTGACATGCTGCAATACACCTTCACTGGGTATGCCCACTGACAGTGCATTGCGGGACGGACACGATATTATGCGTATCCTTTGTTCCTTGGACGGGTACACTTAGGGCTTCGTGGGTTGATGTTTGGTTCTCCGTTTTGTTGGGACGGGTACTATGTTGCATACTCTGCGTACATTTCATTCTCCACGGGCCCTGGCTGGTGCGGTTACTATTATGGGCGGCCTGTGGAAGTCAGCACTTTAGGTTGCTCATCGCCTGTCGGCTTGGCCATGCCTCCGGACGCATCCTACTTGGGCTCGCTCTCGTGCCCTACGCACGTGTCTTTGGTTGCGGCGCGCACTCATTACTATGCATATGGCGCTGCTACGCCGACTATTCACTGCACCGCCGGCGCAAGCCTTACACCGACCTTGCGCCGAGCTTCATGAATACCGGGGTATATATTGTAACTGGCACAATATTGAAAATCAGTGGTTGAATAGAAGATGTGATAAACACCACATATATACATCTATTTACATAAAGTGCTACTTTTTCAAGTTTAGTATTTCCTCATTTTTATTACTGAAATAACACTTACAAGTAACCATCAAAGAACACAATGAGTTGAATCTTTTGGAGGGAAGGAGTGTCAATAGCACTGGTAAAGGAGAATGGATACAAAACTATTATATTACTTTAGGATACAATCTAAAGTAATACTCCAAAAGTTGAGGAATTTCAAGTGTTTGTTAATATTGTCTGTAGTTAGTTTATGGGATAAAATACATTTGGATGCTGTATTAGCAAAATTCTCCCAATCTATTTTAGATCAATCCATCCAGTTCTGAGTAATATAAAGCTTAATTAACATAAAGAGAACAATCAGAATCCTCAAGTCACTATTGGGTTTGTCAAGTTTGGCCTACATGCAGTATAGCAAATTCCCAGGAAAGAGTGGATTTCCCATATCCCATTTTTGCGAGTTTGATTCTTAGTGAGTTCTGTAAATTTTGTGCATATTTAAAGTACCATAGGATGTGTAGGAGGTTGGCTGTCACTGTGGGGCAAAAGGGACAAAGAGGTGAGGTATTGGGAAAGAAACTGTTTGCATGCTCTGGGGTGTAATATGCATTGTTATTTACCATTCTTCTTCTTCCTGTTTCGGCTTTTTCCTGGTTAGGGGTCACCACAGCGGAGCTCCGGTCCGCTAATGATTGGCAGTAGATTATTACAGTGCCGAGGTGCCAGCTCGACACCCAACCTTCAACAAAGGCACGCCCATTCACGCATGTCTTTCGAATGCCACTCGACTGTGGGGAGGACATACAGACTCCACACAGAAGGTGCTCCAGCCGAGAATCGAATGGGAGAACCTCTTGCTGTGAGGCGACAACGCTACTGCTGCACCACCACAGCTTCATTGTTATTTAGCATTAATTGGGTATATAATAGTTTCTTGAAGGGGGCAAATCTGGGAGAGATAGACATCAGTCAAATCAGAGTTCTTGTTTCACCAATACTGTGCAAATGTAATAGAGGATTGGTATTTAGTTGTAGAAATTAGGTTATATGAGATCGATAACATCTTTTTTATTTTTAGACATTTCAGGAGGGATAGAGAAATATTTATTTCTTCCTGTACCCCATTCAGGAAACACCCAAAGTAGAGACTATCTCTTTGATTAGTCTCAGAATTATTGTATACTTGTTACTAAGGTTACATTTTTTTAATATCCTTTAGAGAGTTATCCTTAACTTCATAAAAGTTCCAGACAGTTAAGTTTTGTTTTTTTTTTTTTATTTCAGGGAATTGGTCAATATTTATCATTGTATTACCTGTTTTTCTTCTGTTTTTCTTCTTGTCTTTTCCTCTTAGTGTCTAAATGCTGTATCATGGCTGAGAAACCAACAGGATTTTTTTACATCCTGTGGGCATAAGATCCCTAGCTCTGATGTCCACAGAGAGTATGTCTGCTGCCTTGGAGCTTTTCATCTCAATACAGATCACACCACGCCATTTGTACAGCCCTTAATTACAGGGCCCTAGAGATTGTAGAAACAAATTGGTTTTAAAGGAATTGCTACCACATTTTTCCTCCTCTGCTTTAGGGACTCAAACCCCCTCAAAATCATCCAAAGCCTCTCTGGAAGTGAGAGAATCATGAAAGCAGTCCCCAACCTGCTCTCCTAAGACTACAACATCTTCAGAGCCCACACAAAAGATTTTAAAAAGTCGGATCCAACCTCCTCGGATCTGAAAAGGAAGTAGTCAGATCCCATGTCTTTGGATCCCATAACTAGTCTTACTGAGTCTCCAAGAACCAAGTCCCAGGGTTCACTGAAGAACCTGTGTCTCCTCAGCTCCATTTATTTATTTTATTTATTTATTTATTTGCATTTGTTTAACCAGGATAGTCCATTGGGCTAAAGAACCCGTTTTCAATGGAGTCCTGGGGAGAAAAGCTCCACATACATAATTAACAGAGAATGAGGATAAACATAGACATTACATGGGGATCAACATGAGAAAAGTAACAAGTACAGGGGAAATATATATACATTTGATGGGGTAAAACATAATACAATGTATATAATAAATCGTGCAGAAAACAGCTGAAACAAGGCAATAAGAGATACACCAAATTAAAAAACAAAAATATGCTGCCTGGTGTTCTTATAGTCCGAGTAGTCAGAGCTGAAAGAGTTACAAGATGAAAATAGTATGTTATGAAGGGTGAGAGCAGGAGCATTGCCATGTGGAAGATAGATAGGAGTGGAGTGATTTTTTGAAGGATGGGAGGCTTGCGATAGTACGAATAGAGGGAGGAAGGGAATTCCATGAGCGTGCTAGAGAGAAGGACAGGAGGTTTTGTCCAGGAGGGTGGTGGGGTCTGTGTATTTCTATGAGGTTTTGATTGTTTGATCTTAGTTGTCTTTGTGTGTGGTGGATTTTAAAGGTAGAAGAGAGTGAGGGGCAGAGGGTTGGCTGGAAAATCAGTTTGTGAGCATATGTGAGTTGGGTATATAAGAGGTAGTTGGGTAGTTCTAACCATTTTAGTTGGTGGAGTGGTTCACAGTGGTGTATAGATGATTTGTTAGAAGTTGCAAATTTGGCAATTTTATTGTAACAAGAGGATAGTTTGGTTTTGAGGGAAGATTGGAGGTTGGTGAGAAGGGGTGCTCCATAGAGGAGGGAGGGTAAGAGAAATGTAGTTGAGAGTGTAAGTTTGGTAGCTGGGCTAAGAAAGCAATTATGACGGTAGAGCATTCCAAGTTTTTGGTGGGTTTTTTTTATGTTTTTCAGCAGATGGGAGTGGAATTTAAACTGGTCATCGATTTGGACTCCTAATAGTTTGGTTTCTGATACAAGTTCAAGGGGAATGTTATTATGGCTATAGATGGAGAATGATTTAAGATCAATGTTAGTATTTTTTGAAGGGGTAAATATCATGAGTTTGGTTTTAGTAGCGTTAAGGGCTAGATGGTTGTCTTTCATCCAATTTTCAGTGGTGGAGAAGGCTTCCTGGGTAAGCTTTAGTAGAGTTGGTATGGATGAGGCAGTGCAGATGATTGTGGAATCATCTGCATATTGAATAATATTAGCTTGAGGGATGGCATGATAAAAGTCATTAATGAAAATATTGAAGAGAAGGGGCCCAGGATGGAGCCTTGTGGGACACCTGTAGGGGTATTTAGAAAGGAAGAAGTGGCTTTTTGGCATTTGACTGCTTGTTGTCTGCTGGAGAGATAGCTGTTAAACCAGTGGAGTGAAGTGAGAGAAAGGTTTAGATTAGATAGTTTAGTAAGAAGTAGGTTGTGGGATATAGTATCAAAGGCCTTGGAAAGATCAAGAAGAGTGGTAGATACAATGAGTCCAGAATCCTAGCTTTGTTAACAGTTTCAAGGAAAGATAGAAGGGCTGTCATAGTACTATGGTGGGGTCTGAATCCATGTTGGGTGTGGGTTATTTGATTGTTGTCCAAGAGGTGGGGAAGGAGTTGAAGGTGGATGCATTTCTCCAAGACTTTAGAAATAGGAGAGAGGATAGCTATAGGACGAAAATTGGAGATGTCAGTATTATTTCCACCTTTGTGTAGCGGAATAATATAGGCTTTCTTCCAGGATTCGGGAACAAGACCTTCTTGGATAGAACGATTGATGAGGATGCTGATAGGGAGGGCAATGGCATCAGCAGCAATACTGAGATAGTATGAGGGAATGTTGTCAGGGGCATTGGTGCCTGGTTTTAATTTCTGTAGGAGTTTTCTTATGGTAGAAGTAGGAGTAGGTTTAATTGAGAAAGGGTGTGATTGAGGTGGGGATGATTGGGACAAAGGAGTAGGAGGAGGAGATTGAGGTGAGGGTGAATGAGACAAAGGAGTAGGAGGGATGTAGGTTGGCAGAAGAGGAGGTATTAGGTGAATTGTTGTGTGTAAAGAGGAAGTAAGTTTAGAAATAGAGTCTATGAAAAAACAATTGAATTGGGTAGCAAGATCTATGTCTTGTGAGTCTGGGCTGGGGTTTGGGTTTTCTATAGTACCAGGTTTCAAGAGTGAATTTATACTTGTCCAGAATTTTCGTGGGTTAGTTTTATGATTGTTTTGAAGGTGGATAAAGTAATGTTGCCGGTCTGTTGAGATAAGTTTTTTCACTGAGTTACGTAAAGTTTTGTATTGATTAAGGTTTGAAGTAGATTTGTTTTCTTGTATTGTGTCCATGTTTTGTCTCTGAGTCGCATGGAAGTAATTGTATTTTTCGTTAACCAGGGGGCTGCTTTCCTTTTTATTCTTTTGGTTATTAGGGGAGCATGATTATTTAGGATGTTAAGGAAGGTAGTGTTAAAGTGGGATACAGCATTTTCGAGTGGTAGGGTTTTTAAGGGACTCCAATTAATAGATTTAAGGTTACTGGAAAAAGCTTCAGGGTTGAAATTTTTATGGAATCTGGTAGTTATGTAGTTGTGAGTAACTTGTAAGGGAGTTGGAAGGCGTGTAGTGAAGATGGGAAGATGATCACTGAGGGGGTCAGGAAGGGTTCCACTGTCAGTGTAGTTATGGGGATGGGAGACTAGAATCCAGTCTAAGATGTTGCCCTTGAGAAGTCTTTGGATGGCCTAGTTATTGTGTTGATTAATTGAGAGTATTTGAAAAGGTTGATGTTGAGGGGTGTGTAGGTGACTGTATGGAGGACCAATTAATGTTGGTATCTCCCATGATTATTGTTTCATTGTTAATGTTACTTGAAAGCCAGGAGAGGATGTTTTCAAGTATTGGGATATTATCTCCAGGGGAAATGTAGAGTGCGGCTATAGCAATGGATTTGTGTGTATTTAGTTGGAGATGGGCTAGCAGTAGTTCTGCATTAGAAAACTGGGGAATGGTTTTGTTGTAAGGTGTTAGGCATAGGGAGGATGGATAGAGTAGAGCTACTCCACCACCCTTTTGTAGGGTCTGTCTAATCTAATGATTGAGTAGTTTGGTGGTAATATCTCGGCATCCTTAATGTGGGGTTTTAGCCAGGTTTCAGAAATGGCTAAGATGTCAGGTTTGTTATGGAATATCCATGCATGAAGGTTAGGCATTTTGTTTGCTATGCTTTGTGCATTCAGAGAAGTGAATAGGATGGATTTAGGATTTGAGGGGTGGTTTGGACCTGGGTTAGGGTGTATATCGCCAGATAAAAGTATTGAAGTTAAACATTTGGTTAGTAAGAGGAGGTATTTGGGTTGCTTAGTTTGAATAGAGTGGATGGTAGGATTAGAAGGGGATATGAAGAATAGTGAGGGTGTTATCACTTTATGAGGAAGGATAATTTTATAGTGGAAACATAGGTTGTTGCAGAGAGGGTAGAGGGTAGGAGAGATGTGGTAATTGTAGTGAGATTCTGTTGTATGGAGATGAAAGGTGGTATGTAAGTGGGTAGAATGGTTGATGAGAGAGGGTTGTGTAAGATAGTAACAATAAGTGAGGCTGAGAAGGAGTAGCAGTTGAATTGGGTAGGATGAGTAAATGAGAGACATGTTGTGTTGTTGAGTTCTAAAATTATAATGGGGAGGATGAGGGGAAGTTGTCATGAAAGTATAGAGAGGGGTGGGGTGAGAGGGGTGGGGTGGGAGGGGACCATTCCCCTTTCCTTCAGAGAACTCCGAGGACAGAGACTCAGCCCCAGTCCACTACCTTATCCATCAGGTTCTCCAGAAGTCTTTCAGAAGCTGAAGTGGATAGAATCATGAGGAAGTAACTCAGAACTCAGATTCAGATGGGTATTATCCCAGCTCCATCTCCCTTTGGATCTGTGAGCCTTCCTTCTACTTCTAGTGCAGTGATCTCTCCTTCTCTGATCCAACCTATGGTTTTGAAGCATTCAGATCAGAGAGACCAGAGATTGTCGATGTTGGATCCGAAGATAGCTAGATCTTCGACTTTGACTGCTTCCCTGACTTGTTCAGCTCCAATTACTTTGGACCAGGATATGTCTTGGAGCTGAAAGGTCAGTTCCAGCTCCAGAGGGCTAGGTTCTACTCTGATGTTGTTGAAGCTGTCCCTTCCCGTTGGAACATTGGAGTTGGACAGCTCAGGTCCAGCTCCACACTCAAGGCACAGGCTCAGGCAGAATTGTGGCATGGCAGCAGTGGCAACTTCAGCTCCAGTGCAACCAATAATAGCTTCTCCCAGGCCTTCTGCCTTTGATGTTGTGAAGAGGGCTTCTGCTTGTCTGAGAGACTTGATTACTCTATACTCTGCAGATTCTACGGCCATACCTTCTTTGGGTCAGAGCTCTAATCATATTAGGCTTGATCCACAAGGACAGCAAGCACCCTCAATAATTCAGACAGTCCCTGTTTGGGGTCTCTCACCAAGGAGATTGATTTCAATGAAGGGAAGCTGTCCCCCAGATCTCCACCAGATGACGTCTCCTTTGGCAACTTTCTAGAAATTCTCAGGCAGAAGGTTAGGTGTTTCTCTGATATGCCCTTCCAAGAGGAGTCAGTCTTTCTGGAAGCTTTTGGGTCTGGCCCATCTATGTCTTGGATGACTCCCCCAGCAGATGACCTTACAGATCTAGTCTCTCACCAGATGTGGAGGGAACTGGATACTGTAGAACCCATTCCCCATTGCCCTGATAAATTTCTGGCACCACCTAAACACATGCCTCACTGGAGCTTGGAGGCCCCTGTTGATGCTATAGCAGTGGTGGCATCCAGAAAGAAGGAGTTGGCAAAGCACAGCTCCATTGTCCATCCCCCTAACAGTGATCCAGGGCATTGGACAGATTTGGAAAGCGCATTTTTGCCTCAGTGACCTTTGCCTTATGATCTCTGAATTACTTGGCATATTTCACAAGATCACAGCAGGATCTGACTAAGGAATTTTCCAAATCCATCTCCAAGTCCATGTCCGTGGAGGACTATAGATGTGTTCTTCACAACTGGTGACTCTGTTATCCATGTCTAATGCATCCATGAGGCTGATATTCCATGCTGCAGAGGGTACCTCATGGGCAGCTGGTTCAGGCAAAGATGTTAGGAGATATGCCTGGATACGACTTTGGGGAGCCTTTCAAGTCTTCATTCATTAATGCTCCTTTGATGGAATACCTGTGTTTGGCCCTACTGTAAAGGAAACCTTTTCCCGGACTGAAAAGGACAGAAAGACTCTGTCTACTGTAGGGCAACACTTTTCTGCTCCTCAGTAATCCTTTTCCACGAATCATAGGAGACAAGAAAATGTGGATCTGATGTTGTCCATTTTCATCTTGTTACTGGCTCATGACCACCAATGAACTTTTGAGTTCCTTCCCTACCCATAAGGCACCACCCCTAATGTCTCTCAGATCTCATTTGCCTCTTTAGTGTTTAGATGTGGTCATCTTCAACTCTCGAGTTTTCAGTGAAAGAATTGTAAATTTTCCATATTTTCTCTCTAAAAGGCTTTACAAAAAAGTATTCCTTTAATCTTTAATCTTTGTTTTTCATTTTAAAGTATTTCTTCCATTATCTTTCTTATTTTTTGAGTGTAAAACCTTTCTACTGTCATAGTAGGTCTATATCCTTCCCTTTTTCCCTTCTTTACACATAGTATAATTTCTGACATTACCATTGTTGGTATTCTCTCTTTTCTAACGTCTTTTTTCTTGCAGTTCTTAAATACCATTGCTGGTATTTTTCCTTTTTGCATTTTCCTTTCTGCCTATTAAAAAAAAAAGTTTATTTTAATTTCTCTCTTTCTTAACTAGGAAATGTCTGAGAAGGGTTCAGCAGGTTTTAAAAACAGTGGCAAGTGTGGTCAAAGTTGCCTTCGTCTGATGCCCACAATCTTTGTGTGTATTGTTAAGACCAGAATGCTTGAAATAAAACTGTTGTATTTGTCATTGGTTCCTAGTTTCATAGTTTCATAGTTTAGTACTAGGCTATCTGCCCTGGGGCATTTGCAAGCCTAGCCCTAGAGATGTGGCTTTCGTCACCCCATGTAGTGGTACTAAGGTGTATAGAATAAATTTAGAATACTGAGCCTTTGTCTAGTAGTGACACATTGAAGACCCCCTTACTTATTAAAATTAGTTTACTGTGCCTCTGTTAAGTAGCGATACAGGGGTGACCCCCGGGGTAAACCTACGATCTCCCATCCACTCGTCAAGATTTCTCTTGAAGAGAGTCAGTGAGGGGCTCTGCCTACCATGGACTGGGATTTTGTTCCAGAGTATGGGAAGCCTCTGAGTTATGAATCTGTCCCTCTAGCATGTTCTATTCATGTTTGTACTGAGGTTTAAATCTTTGGCTCTCGTGCTTCTTATGGATTTTGATTTTTTGAGGTGGAGCATGTCCATCAATTCCTGGTTGGACATGGCCTTGTACGTCAGGCACAGATCACCTCTGAGCAGGCGGTATGCTACTGAATAGAGCTGGAGTTTCTTTAGCCTGGCAGCATATGACATATGTTGAAGACCTATGATCCTCTTGGTGAGGTACTTCTGGGGTCTCTCCAGCTGTTGTAAGTGCCGGGTGAGGTACATATCAAATGAGGCATTGTACTCAATCATGGGCCTGATAAGGGAGGAGTACAGGGGCACAATGACCTCTTTGATCTGGATGTGAACCCCTTCATGAAAAGGTGGGCAAGGTAGAAAGTCTTTCTAACCAATTTGGCAACGTGGGTGTCAAATGAGAGGTCACTATCAACTTGGGTCCCCAGGTCTCTGATTACTTTTTCGGTACTCAGTGGGTTCTGTCTATGTGATAATTTGTGGGTATTTTGTTTTTCCCAAAGGGGATGACTATACATTTCTTGACATTCAGTTTAAGGCTGTGATTCCGGCTCCAGTTGTCCATTTCCGTGAGGCCTTTCTGTAGGATGTATGTGTCAGCTGGTGTATCGACTATAGCGCCTAGTTTGCAGTCATGAACTTTGTCAGCCACAACCCTCCCATGTTTGCTTTCACATCTGAGAAGTAAATGCCAAACAAGAGGGGTCCCAGGACAGAGCCCTGTGGGACACCACTTGTGACTGGCTTTGAGTCTGACATGGCTCCCGCAATCTTGACTTTATGGGTTCTGTTCTTTAGCCAGTTTGCAACCCATCTTGTGACATATGGATTTACATTTAAGCTGTTTAGCTTATCTATGATCCCCGAGTGGGGTATTGTGTCGAAGGCTTTAGCCATGTCCAGGTAGGCTGTATGGACTGCCTTGCCCTCATCAATGGCTCTAGTGACTGTTTCAAAAAAGTCAACCAGGTTCAAAAGGCGGGATCTGCCCTTTACAAAGCCAAACTGGGTGGGATCAAGTGTCTGTAGGTCCCCAATGTCATTGTTTATGAGTTCCATAATAATTCTTTCCATAGCTTTGCAAACCAGGCTGGTCAAGCTTATGGGGCGGTAGTTCCCAGGGTCTGTAGTGGAGCCTCCCTTGTAGAGTGGGACCACTATTGCTGTATGCCAGTGTTCAGGTACAGATCCTGTAGTAAGGCTAAGGTTAAATAACATTTTTACATGTGGGTTTAGCTCCTCTTGGAGTTCACATATCACGCAGCTGGGGATACCATCAGGTCCCATAGATGCTGTGTTTTTTGCTTTGTTGAGGGTGGTTCTCACCTGGACATCAGAGATGACAGGGAGGTTACATTCAGCTGGGATGAGTATTTCTTCTTTTGGAGGTGAGGGAGGGGAGAAATTTGCACTGAACCTGTCTGCCAGAATGTTGGCAATATCTGTGGGTTCGGTAAATTTTTTGTCATTGTGTACTAACTCTGAGCATATCTGAGTGTTTCCGCCCAGGTTTCTAACATAACTGAAGAATGCCTTGTGGTTATCTTTAGTGTCCTTAACAATTTTTCTCTCAAAGTTGGCCTTGGATATTTTTATGAGAGACTGTAGCTTTCTACTAGTGCAGATCAGAGATGCCTTCCCTTTATGGGATTTTGCTGTCTTGCAGTAGCTTCCTTCTTTTGTTATACAATTTGTTTATGGCTGGGGTCCACCAGACAGGACACTTTCCTTTGGTGGAGAGGGTCTTGGTTTTATTTGGGATTGCACGATCCATGCATTCTTGGAGATGTCCGTAGAAAGCATTTGTGTAGGATTCAGCATTGTGGGATGTGGTTTCCATTGGCCCTGTGGGCTTAAATGATACCATCGCAGTCTTGAGAAGTGTAAAGTTGGCCTTTGAGAAGTTTCTCACTGTAGTCTTTTGTGCTGGGGGTGGAGGTGGTAAATGTATATCCAGGGTGATTAGTTTGTGGTCAGATCTCACCAGTGAGGGCAATACTTCCGGTGTGGAGCATTTTGTCCCCATGTTTGTGATGATCAGGTCTAGTATATTATCCCCCCTTGTAGGAGAGGTGACTAGCTGTTCCATTGCATTTTAGTTTATGAATTCCAGGAACCTTTGGGCTAGGGTGTTAGGGCTAGAATAGTGCACCCAGTCTATGTTAGGGTAGTTGAAGTCTCCCAATATGATGGTATTTGGTGAGACATTCATATCTTCCAATGTCTTCAGGAAGGCTGAGTGGGGTTCTTGAGATTGGGAGGGTGGTCTGTAACATGCAACCAGTTGTATAGCAGTTTTGCCTACGGTTAGCTGCATCTGGATGGTCTCCGATGCTTCATGAGTTGCCACTAACCTAGAGGTGTGGGTATCCTTGATGACTATGGACACTCCCCCTCTCTTTGTGGTCTGGCCTGGGTTTTGGGGCCGAAAAGCATGGTACGAGGTAAAGCCTGGTAGTGCTGGGGTGCTCTCAGGAGCCTTGAACCAGGTCTCAGTTACAGCGCAGACATCGATGTTCTCCATACTGAGGAGTGCTTCAAGAGCCTGCATCTTGAGATTTAGACTTATGGCATTGAGCAGCATTACCCTTAATTTTTTTCCATTTTTGTTTTCTAAGGAGGTGGGTTCATCTTTTGAGCCTTGTCTAAAAAAGGCACTATGGGGGTGGCAAGAGCCTTAGCCAATATCCGGAAGCCCAGTGGTGATAGGTGCAAGCTGTCCCTTGTGAAGCAGCCTGGCTTGTACAGCATGTCATCCCAAGCAGACAGACATTGGATCCCCCTAGAAGGACACCAGTAATTGAGCCAATTATTAAAGCTGATCATCTTGTCTTTGTATTGTGGCATCATTCTTGGTGAGGGCAGGATGCTGCTCAGGGTCAGGGTCATACCAGCCTGGGCTACATAATCAGAGAGCTCCTCTATGTCTCTTTTCATGTAGTCCAAGGAGGGACGTCTCAGGTCATTCACACCGGCATGGACAATGACGGAGTCATATTTGTATGTGCTTTTGAGTGACCTGAGTGCGTGTGTTATATGGCGGATCCTAGCCCCCGATAGGCAGCTTACCCATTACCCTCTCCTTGCTCAGCCTGGTAAGTGGGAAGTCAGTGTGTCTGACTATAGAGTCACCTATCACTAGTGTATCAAGCATAGTGTTTGGCCTTAAAGGCTGTGATTTATTGACACACCAATTTATTGAAGTATGTGTTGCTTGTGTTATGTTTTGAGGTGGTGGATTTTTGGGTGTCTGCTTTGGGAGCCTCTGTTGTTTTGGTAAGTTTTTTAATAGAGGCTCCGAGTATGTTTTTGTGTTATTATGTGCTTGATTTGCAGTTGGGGTAGGTCTATGTGTGACTGGGTTTGTTGTGTGTGTGGTTACCTTCTCCTCCTGTCTGGTCTTGCCAGTCCTGAGTTGAGAGAGTTCAGCCTCCAGTTTGGCTATATAGTTGCATCTCTCACATGTATTTGTATTTGTTGGGAGGAGGAGAGGGTTGTCTGTGTACATGAGACAATTATAGCATTGTCTCAAGATTCCCAGATTAACCAGCTGAGCAGGAGAAGATGCTAGCAATCTACCACTTGACATGCTAGAATATTATAAGAGAGTGCTGTGCCTTTAAGGGAAGTGGTTGGGGTGGTAGGTGGATGTAGTGCTACTTGAGTTTGAGAGTGCTTGCTTAGAAGAGAAGCTTTGAGAACAAGTGCTATGCTTATAATATAACGAGTAGACTGGTTATTCTAAGAGTAGAGCTTTCTAAGGGAAAATTTGAAGAGCAGACTTGGTGGAGCCAGAAAAAGTTTAACCCTGTTTAACCGGCGCTGCGCTATGCGCACAATCGCGCAAAGCCGTGCTAATGCGGATTTTAAACAGGGAACTTCAAAAGAGCTAGAAATGGTCCAAAACAACCAATTACTACAGCTCTTGTGCTGAGGTCACTCCTTCAGGGAGGGACAGATAGGCTGCTCAAGGCTCCCCACTCCCAACCCCCTAGCTTTAACAGACAAGAAAAATACTCTGATTTTAAAGGGATTACTGCCATCTCCTTTTTCTAAAGCCATTGCTGGGATTCAATGCCCCAAACATAAATCTAAAGACCCATCAAAAATATCTAGGTCCTTGGATTCTCCAGCCTCTACCTCTTCTGTACCAAGAAGAAAGAAAGAAAAACTGGATCCAAAACTATGTCCGATCTGACCATCATCAGCTCAACCATACATATTTCGGATCCTACATCTTTGGATCCAACCAAACATATTTTGGATCCTACGTCTTTGGATCTGAACCCTTTACCAAGAAGTAGATATTCACCAAGTCTGGATCTGGTTCTTCCAGGGTGCCCTCTCCCTTTTCAGAGAAGCACTCAAATTTGCTGTCCCTAGTATCCTCTCATTCCTCCAGGACTCTCATGGAGGTGGATGTAGAGAGGTTGATAAGGAAATTGTTCATGCAGCAAATTCAGAAGGGAGTTCTCATGGTTCCTACCCCTTTGGGTCAAGAAGTCCATCCATCTATGACTCCACCGATCACAGCTCCTTCTCTAATTCAGCCTCTGATTTTAGAGCTCTTGGATCTGAGCTTTCTGGCTCCATCTGATTCAGATCCAAAGAGAACATCATCTTCGGATATGAATACTGCTCTGAGTGAAACAGCTCTAATATCTTCAGAGACGGATGACTCTAGGAGCAGAAGCTAACCTGTCGGATCCAAGAGGATGGGGTCAACTTCGAGGTTTTTGGAGCCATCTCTTCCTCTCAGAGTTTTGGAACTGGATAGCTTGGCTCCGCCTTCCACATTGGGTGGATTGCCCTTGGGGCAGAGGGATGTGACAAGCCAGAAACTCACTTTCTTGGCTCTGTTGGCTTCCTTCTCTCCAGAGCAGTCTGCCTTTGCGGTAGTGGGACTGGCTAAACTTGTCATGTGCAGGGCAGTCTTAATAGCCTGTCCCCCCCCCAAAACCATCAGCGTCTTGCTATATCTTGTATCCCTACCTCGGGTGCTCCCTGCTCTACTTATAATCATCCAGTCATACCTCCTTGCTAAGGAAGATGTCCTGGAACTGGCTAAAACTTGGCATCTGCACCAGAGTCTTAATAGCTTGTTTTCCCCTCCAAAACCATCAGTGTCTTGCTATATCTCATCTTCCTACCTTGGGTGCTCCCCGCTCTACTTATAATCATCCAGACATACCTCCTTCTTAAGGAAGACATCCTGGGACTGGCTAAAACTTGGCATCTGCAGCACAGTCTTAATAGACTGTTTTCCCTTCCAAAACCATCAGTGTCTTGCTATAGCTCATCTCCCTACCTCAGATGCTCCCTGCTCTACGTAGAATCATCCAGACATATGTCCTTGCTAAGGAAGATGTCCTGGAACTCGCTAAAACTTGGCATCTGCAGGACAGTCTTAATAGCCTGTTTTCCCCTCCAAAGCCATCAGTGTCTTGCTATATCTCTTTTTTTCTCAAATAGTATTTTATTATTTTCAACAGACAGTATAAAAGAATAACTATTCCAATATGCAATGTACTTAATAGATTACATATATGATTTCCATACTAAACACAGAATCTATAAAACATTCTTAAAAACATCTGTAAACATATATACAAATTTACAAATGTACGACAAAAACAACAGTGCTACTACCATTTACATAGGGAGCTCATTCATAACCATTATGCTTTTAAAGGAAAACAGCAGGATATTAAAGCAGATTCCCCAACCTGCTGACTCTTCCAGTCCCTGTTCTTTGATGAAGCTTAAAAAAAATCACCCTTGCAGCTTTAAAAAATAACCCACTCAACTGTTTTCCCTGTTCTGCTTCCTAGTTTTCTATACTGTTTTTGTTTCACTTTGCAAACCAACTTGAAAAACCTGTAGCTGGCTCTGAAATTATGATGTCACATCTGCCATCTGCT
Organism: Protopterus annectens; assembly: GCF_019279795.1. Taxonomy (NCBI): domain Eukaryota; kingdom Metazoa; phylum Chordata; order Ceratodontiformes; family Protopteridae; genus Protopterus; species Protopterus annectens. The sequence continues at coordinate 771,003,325 of NC_056739.1, read as the reverse complement.
CTTGCTCTAGCTATCGGGATGTTTCCTCCCCCAAAGTGATGTAATCCCCGCCTGATTTGCATGCTGTATAGAAGAGCCAGTGTTCCTCCCACATTGTGATGTCAGACCTGCCTTACCCAGCCCACTCAGCCTAATAAAACCCATGTGGTGTGTGGAACTCCTTTTCATTGTACGTGTATCCTGTCGACTGCATTAGTTTGAGGGACTGCTGAAAAGTTTGGATTGCCTGCATTGTCTTCTGCATTTTTTGCTTCATTGGTAAGATAAGTCTTCCTAGTGAATTAAAATGTAATTCTACACACAGCCCCTGTTTGAATGCACTTCTAGCCCTATTTTGTGCTGCCTGATATAGTTTATGCTTCTGTTTGCCACATGGTTCAGTAGTGTATGCTGCTACCAACTATCTAGATTAGCCTTCTGTTGTATTTGCTTGCTGCTTATATATAATTATATGTATTTTGTATATTATTATTGTATTATGGTTATACATTTTATTTGTTACTGCTGGTTCTCGGTTAATTATCTAGTCATTGTGTTCCCATGTGTGAATGCTGCCTTCTGTTTTAGTCCGGTCCCATGCTGCATGCTGAATTCGGCTTGGTATTATCTGCATTTATCTTCGTTACTGATACTCAGAATGAGACGTCTTTTCTTTTCTTTTTTTATGCAAGTGTTGGTTTATAGTGATAGCTTGTATATTTATCACTACTGCTACTCGTTTGTTTTTTCTAATTTTAGCATGTTATTAATGCTCATTTCGGCATCTGTGTGTGCCGGGCTCGTTTATATGTATATATATATATATATATATATATATATATATATATATATATATATATATATATATATATATTTTTTTTTTTTTTTCTGCTGCACGTTAGTGTTTCATGCAGCCGTTTTAAAGGTTAGAGGGAGTTGGACTGCAATTGCGACGTTCTCGTCGGCAAGTATCATGTTTACATGCCCTTGTTTTGCTGTGTATGCTGTGGGCCATGTTTGTGTGTGCCGATATCCTCTACATTTTTGAAGAGACCCCTCACCCCTAAGAAAGTTTCTCTTTCATGGTATATTCTGAACCAAGTTAGGTACTGCTGTAGATATTTTAGCTCTGTGAGCTGTTCTTGGTATTGTAACACATAACACTTCTATTTAAAAAATCCGATGAAGTGTAATGTTGGTGTAGGTCTGAAACTGTTCTAACTGAAACCTCCGAGGTCCGGAAGGGGATGTTCATTGTGTTTCACTGTTGCAGTCATTACTCTTGGGTTATCCTGTTGGCAGGCTACCCGCAGTCAGCCTGAATTCCAAAGTCTTGGTCCGGCGTTGGTTGCTGTCGCCTCTTCCTTGACGTCAGTGCGCCAGGGGTATAAAAGATGCGGCTGATGCCATTTTCTCCAGTATTCCTTGCCGCGCAGTGCCCGAAGCAGAAGCAGTTTGCAAGTGCCAGTCGGCCGACTCCTGAGATTTTCGTGTTCGAATTTCAGATCCGAAGTCTTCATTTAAAGCTAAGTACCCCATTGGGGAAACTTTTTTCTTGCTCCAGACCGATGTCAGAAAAAGTTAATAATTGTATTTCTTGTGGGAAGCAAATACTTCATAAGGACTTTCATTCTTATTGTTAGAAAAATCTACATGCTGCCTAGAAAAATATATTTACAATGTGTGCTGCTTAGAAAATATATTTACATACATGCTGCCTAGAAAAATATATTTACAATGTGTGCTGCTTAGAAAATATATTTACATACATGCTGCCTAGAAAAATATATTTACAATGTGTGCTGCTTAGGAAGATGTGTATTTAATCATTCAAAACATATATAAGTTGTGTGATCAAATATATAGAGAAATGTGTGCTTTAGTTAGGAATAAATGTACTTAATGCATTTAATCCTGTCTTACTAGAATAATAGTAGAAATAAACCTGCATATTATTGCTTGAAGCACAAGCTGCAGTGTAATCAGAAATTTGACCTTGGCAGCTTGCAGATGCAGTCTGGCTCATGTCTTTCAAGTAAAGATTATTTTGCAAAGTTAGAAAATAATAAATCTGTTCAAGATGTGTCCTCTTTCCTGCCTCCACCAGGAAAGTAGCTATCTCTGATAGTGCTGGGGACAAGAGAGACAAAGGGAGGCTTTAAGGAAGACATACATCTATTGTATTTGAACTAATCAGAGAACCTTGAATTGGCTACATCCTCAGGAGGTCATCGTGACTGACCAGCTGCTTGCAAGGCTGCAACATTCTCATGGGAAAAGGACTTTTTGAAAAACACAAATTCAGCACTTTTTATGAATTACTATGATGTAAAGACCCTGTCACTGACCACACCAGTAAGGTGGGCAAAACTGATAATGAAATGTATATAACCAATGTGTTTTGGTCAATAAAGCAGTCAAAATTCTATACAAACTTTGTGTATGGTTTTTTGCCTCCTAATGTACATTAGAGCTTTAAGATACTCAAGCTTTCCTGCATTATTGTTTGTTATTAATTGACATTGTGTTTGAATAACTCAATGATTTTTACAGTCTGACTCTAACAAATTTATTTAACATCTTGGTCCTAATCGTGAATTCCCTTGGTAAGCTACAGGTCAGAATATATAGGTGGTATTGAAGTCTGCGCAGAAGAAGGAAAGACCTCCGACTGAATTGTCGTGCCTAAAGAGGCTGTCCACTTGTCTGATCTGTAAACTGGGTCCTAAAAGCCTATCAAACATAAGCAGGAGGCTCGGGTAAGCAGAATTCCTCTCTTTGTTTTTGTTTTAGATCGGGGACCAGGTTACACTGTGCTATTGCTAAGGTTTGTGATAGCAGGGAGAGAGGTAGTCAGTATTGTATCTTGAGTCATAGATCAGGAAATAAAGCAAAACAAAGTAAACAGTCATTCTAGACACTACTGTGAATACGGGAATAGAGATACCACGTGGTACAAGAGAAAGGGTTACGTAACAGTTCTGTTGTTTTTTCTCTCTCTCTCTCTCTCTCTTCTTTTTCTCTTTCAGAGACATGGGAAATGAGTGCACTAAAGGGTCAAGATGCAAAATATATGCAATTACAGAGAGCAGATAATGTGAGATATTTTGCAACATGGGTTAACAAGTATGACTTTGATGGTAAATTGATAAAATGTCATTAGTAAAACTTTTGAGACAGTTAAAATCTGGAAGGTCAGGCAAAAGCAACGACAGTTGGGTGTTCCTCAAGCACATAGGTGGATTGAGGAAGCGAACCAAGGAACAGAAAATAAAATGCAAAGGCATTATTTTTAGACAAAGAGGATAATAATGTAATAGTAGCATCGGTCCCTCCCTACCACGTCCACCGATGCCTTACTCAGAATATGAAGCGGAGGCGGGCTGACCCCCACGCAGAGACAACAGGGATATTAAGACAACCATTTGTAAGAGAACCTATTGGGACTAGATCCCGAACACGTCAAACACTTGTAGATGTTCAACCAAGCGGGAATTTATTAGATGAGTGAGGAAATCTGTGCATTAGTAGAAGTACCTAAGCCAGAGGCAGGACAGGAGGGCCAGGCCTCAACTCTCTTAGTGTATAGACCATGGACACGGAAGACATCCAAAGCTACAGAAGGAATTCCCCATCCAAAAATTAACTTTGAGAAATTTCTACAGGATTTACAGGGTATGAGATTGAGTTACCACTTAAATGGGGAAGAGGTAGAAAGAGTAGTTAGACAAATTTTAGGTCCAGACTGGCACATGATTTGTGGCACCTGGAATGCCCGTGACACACAACACAGGCCACTCCCACATAGTGAGAACTAGATACTAGATTGAAGGGTCTTACAGACCGCATTACTGAAAAATGGAAACCTAGGGCAGACTGGACTTGCATTAACCAGTGTGTACAACAAGATAATGAAACTGTGGATGCATACTATGGTAGATTGTTAGAATGTTTTAATAACCATAGTGGCATGCCTGTTCCTGAAAATCAAAAAAATGATAGTTCATATGAACAACAATTGAAGAATGCATTTTTGAAAGGTTGTATTGCCCTATCAATAGCTTCATCACGAAGCACATGATAGATCACCGAACAAGTAGGCTTCAAGCCTTGTTAGAGTATGCTAGACATGCCGAAAAACATTTTAACAGTGGTCTTCACAGCTGAAGACGAAGTTTTGTAGTACAAGCAGCCAAAAGGGTAAGCAAAATATTCAGGGTAACAAACGCTCTGACAAAAACTCAGAAATTTATGAGAGCAGAAAGAAAAAGGTGAATGCTTCAATTGCGTAAGAAGGGACATTTGGCAAGGGATTGCAGGAGCAAGGCACCTATGGAAAAAGGATAAGGAAGATGAGGATTGACTATATGACAGTTATGCTGCTCAGCAGTTATCAGAAGAGACTAATGAGCAGGGGATGATGTAAATACCTTAGAAGAAGCAGATGACATGCAACTGGATGTAGAAGTTGGGGAAAGTGAAGTTTTAGATCTGGCACTACTGAGCTTAGAGCTCTATTTAGCAGACACGAAACCGGAAGTTACACTTCTGGTAGAAGGGAGAGAAATCAAATTTTTGTATGATTCAGGAGCATGAACTTTGATACATCCTTCAAAGTTACCGGAACATTCTGAGTCACCTGATTACATATTAGTGAAAGCAGCAAACGGACAGTTGTACAGGGAACCACTTTCCCATGATATAGCAATAACTGATCCAGTCTCGGGCATGACCCAAAGAAGTAAAATAGTACTTTCTGCCAAATGCCCCATGAACCTATTAGGAAGAGATCTTATGCAACTTTTTGGCATAGCAGTAGTCCCTACCATAAACGGTATGGAGGCACAGAGACAAACTGACACCTTTGTGGTACGGTCGGAGGGGGAGGCTTATTATTGGTACAGCCAGGATCTGGTTACAACCGACCAGGGCAGTGACCGAACTGATGAATGTAGCCACCAGCAAGGTGCCTCCCTCGATACTGACCAGCAACACTTATTACATTGTACCCTATATTATTGTAGCACACCAGGACCTGATAAAGAATACGAACAAAAGTTGTTCAGGAATCCTGCAAATAGACTGATATTACGGACCCTATACTGGGACACTGAGGGCAACAGTGTGGTGAGTTGTTCGTTACCTCAGGAGTTTTGGAATTGTACAAATCCAATAAACTACCACACGTTAGCCTAACCAAAAACAAGAATGTTAGGTGGGTAGACTTGGGTGACAAAGTGACAGGATGGGAGAGACTAACTGACTCAGAATTATCGGACTTAGCAGTACAGAAACAGAAACTGAATTGGTTAACGCAAGCGCCAGCTGTACACTTACAACAGAGTGAAGACAGCTGAATGGCGTTCTTGATAGAAGAAGAAGAAAAAGCCTTGAATGAAATACCAAATGTTCTTTGGTCAACAGGAAAATCAGATGTAGGACTTATTCAGGGCCAGTAGTTATTACACCAAAATCAGCCTTTAGACCAAGAAAAAGACAATATCCTTTGAGCAAGGATGCAGAACAGGGAATCAAACCTATTATAATGGCATTACTCAAGGAAGGGATACTGGTGGAATCTTTAGATTCACCATGTAATACTCCTCTATTTCCGAATGGCGGATGGTACAAGATTTACAAGCTGTAAATGATGCGGTCAGACCCACATACCTTATTAAATGATTTGAAGCCGCAACAGAAATATTTCACCGTAGTAGATATTAGCAATGCATTTTTTCAATACCTATCCACCCTGACAGCCAGCATTGGTTTGCATTTACATTTCAGGGCAAAAGGTATACCCGACTACCACAGGGATATAGTGAAAGTCCAACGATATTAAGAGATGGCTAGCAACCTGGCAGGGTTTTCTCCACCAGGGGCAGCCAAGTACTACTTTATGTAGATGACATCTTGCTTGCAGCCCCTACCCAGCAACAGTGTAGGGAAGACACAATAGCATTATTGAAATTTTAGCTGAGCAAGGGCATAAAGTGAATAAACATAAATTGCAACTTTGGAAAGAACAGGTTAAATACCTAGGATATGTGATATCCAAAGAAGGCAGAACATTAGATGAAGAAAAAACAGCTATTTTACAAGCACCCAGACCAACTACCAAGAAGGAAATGATGTCTTTCTTGGGAACGACTAATTTTGTCGAAGTTGGATACCAATTATGCTTTAGAAACGGCTCCATTGGCTGATTTAATATTTAAAACACCAATGGCAGCACAAGAAACACTACACTGGACTCGAAGCAGAGGCAGCCTTTTGCAGACTAAAAACTGATAGTTTCATCATTAGTTTTAGGGCTTCCAATTACCATAAGAGATTTTTCCAAACTGTAGATTGTAGGGGATATATGACGTCAGTACTGACGCAACAACATGGCGGCAAGCAACGCCCATAGCTTACTATTCATCACAGTTAGATCCGTGGCACGATCATTACCACCCGCAGTAGTCGCAGCAGCTATGGCAGTGCAAGCTTCAGCCTCAGTGGTGTTGTTTCATCCTCTCACGTTGAGAGTACCTCATGCAGTTGCGATAATTTTACTGCAGGAAAAATAGCATTTTATCCCCTGCCAGACATCTTTCTTGCATGACCATACTATTGAGTCAACCCCATATGACAATTGAACGTTGTACAACATTAAATCCGTCGACGTTACTTCCAATTCCTGTGGATGGCATACCACAGCTGCCTACAGGAAATGGAACAAATAACCACACCCAGACAAGATCTTACTGATGTACCTTTAGCTGACGAGAGGTGACATTTTTGTGGATGGGTCCTGTAGACGAGGTCCTACAGGGAAGAACCTAGTGGGCTATGCAGTAGTGACTGATGACGAAATCATAGAAGCACAACCCCTGCAACATAACCTGTCAGCTCAAGCAGCAGAATTGATAGCTTTGACACGTGCTTGCACTCTAGCGAAGGCAAATGTGTTAACATATATACTGACAGTCAGTACGCTTTCTACAGTGCATGTCTTTGCACAACAATGGAAAACAGGGAATGATAACATCTACTGGCAAGCCGATTAATCATGCGCAATTAATTCTGAACCTGTTAGATTCTATTCAGTTACCCACTAGAATAGCTATCTGTAAATGTGCAGCCCATACAAAACAACAAGACAGAATTTCGCTGATGCAGCTAAGCTGCCTCAGACCCAGAAACTGTTTTTAAATGAAGAACTACAACCTTCTGAGACTCTAGATTTAGAAATGTTAAAAACAATGCAGACATTAGCTACAAAAGCAGAAAAGCAAAAGTGGATAAAACGAGGAGCAATCCTTAAAGAGGGACTGTACATCTCCAAAGAGGAGAAGCCCATATTACCATCTAATTTATTTAGATATGCAGCTTTGTTGAGTCATGGGCAGAGCCATGTCTCAACAGGGGGGATGGTACAGTTAGTTAACAAAACATTCCAAACATATGGATTTACAATTATACACAAAAATTTTGTGCAACATGTCATATTTGTAGCAAACATCATGCACAGGGAGCATTTAAACCAAAGCGAGGAGTTTTCCAACACCACCTATCCGTTCCATACCATTTGTATGGATTTCATAGAACTGAACAAATGTGAAGGAAAAAATACTGGTTAGTAATCATAGATATGTTTTCAAAATGGGTAGAAGCTTTTCCAACTAGAAATCCGGATGCAGCAACAGTGGCAAAGGCCCTAGTGAAAGAAATCATTCCTAGATTTGGCATACCGGAAAGAATTTATAGTGACAATGGGACACATTTTGTTAATCAGACAATACAGCAGCTTGGGAGATTCTTTGGGATTTCTTTGAAAAACCATTGTGCTTATCACCCTCAGTCAGCAGGACTGGTGGAGAGGTACAATGGAATCTTGAAAACAAGTTGAGAAAATTAATGAGTGAGACTCAAAAGACTTGGATTTGCTGTCTGCCTTTGGCACTGCTGAGCATGAGAACTGTTCCAAATGTAAAGGGCTTGACCCCTTTGAAATAGTGTTTGGAAGGGCATATTGTGTGCCACAATGGAAGGCCCTCATGCCTGCAGAGCTGGAGGCCGATGGCTCATTAGCTAGTTATATGAAAAAGTTATTAACAAATAAGACTGTTTTGCAGTTGAACTCTTTTCCAGATAAACAAGAAACGAAACCAGAAGCCGTGCTGACCCCGGGTCCTGGATTTGGCTGAAAATCATAAAGAGAAAGAACTGTCCAAGGTGGGAAGGTCCGTACCAGGTACTGTTGGCAACACCCACTGCAGTGAAAATCGCTGAGAGAGCATCTTGGGTTCATTTAACCCATTGCAAACCTGTTAAGAAATTTAGTCTGGACATACCACAGGAACAGGATGGCCAGAGGCAGAATGAATAAAAATGTGAAACAACCCAAGAGACACTGGTTCACTGGCCTACTGATCATACACTTAATAACTATGTTTGTAGTAACCTTTTGTTGCTATGGTTTTCTTGCATATAACTACAGAAGTGAAATTAATAAAACGTGATGAAGGACTGGCTATAGACTGGCACCCAAACTTTAACACATACCTGGCTATGAAACGAGTTTATGTAGAGACTATGAACGTTTCAAATTGCTGGGTCTGTACTGCAATACCCACAGCATATGGAGGACTTTTGATGTCTGCTGTCCCCTTGGGAATAAATGCAACTTGGGAAAACCTGTTATTTGACACAGGCACTGTGAGATCACAAGACAAAGTGGCATTACACTTGCCTGTTACTCAGAAAGGAATTGTTTGTTTTGTTAAAAATGATACACTCCAGGTTGGTTGGAGTAACTGTAACATAACTGTGTCTTACAAATGTTATATAAAACCTATAGACCAAGGTACTAGTTGCAGCTAATTATGATTCATATTTAAGCTTGATGAAAACAACATTGAGAAATGTGCAAAATCTCCTGAAATATATAGACAATTCTCTGTTATAGATAAGAAAATGTTTCATTCAGGGTTAACCCGCATCAGTACAAAAGTAGAAAACTGTTATTTTGTTTGTGGGAAAAAAGCCTATAAATGGTTACCTGAGAATTGGTCCGCAGTTGTTTTTGGGTTATCTGGTTCCAGCCATAAGACATACTGCAGAATTGCCCTGGGTAAAATAAATGTAAGAGATGTAGCTCACCGAGCTGAAAATACAGTCAGAAAACCTACTAATCCAGTGGGTAAGATTGAAGCAAGCTGGAAGGATCATTCGTCTGTGAAAGACAAAGAAAAATTGACCCATATGGACTTGAGTGACAGTGTTATATCCTGGGCTGGAATATTCCCAACCTATGGAGCAGTCAAATCGATTTGGGAATTGAGAAAATTGTCAAAACTTCAAGTAATGAGCAATGCGACTTTTCCGCTCTTGAACTTGTGACTGATGAGATGAATGCAATGAGAACAGTTGTATTACAGAACCGAATGGCTCGACTTCACCCTAGCGCTTATCAAAGAAGAATGCTGTCGTACATTCCAGACAACCAGCATGAAATTAATGATCACCTGGAGGTAATACAGCAGGTGTCAGCAATGGCAGAACCAGGCCCAAACCCACTGTTTTCCAGAATCTGTTTGGGGGTGGGGGTCCTTATGAACATTCTGATTGCAATTTGTGTGGTACTGCTCATAATTGGAGCATGTGTCTGCTGGATACCCTGTGTGAAAAAATTAGTTAAAGACTTAGTTGATGTATCAGTGACTGAAACTATGTACCAAGATATAGAATTGAATTTATTGATACCGAGTGAAAGTCTATCTGAAATATAAAACAAATGACTTACTTAGCTGAAAGTCCTTGAAAGGAAAAGGCTAAGAAATGAACTAACACTGTTTATGTTTCATATAGTATTAAATGCATTAAAAGGAGGGAGAATGTTAGAAAAATCTACATGCTGCCTAGAAAATATATTTACAATGTGTGCTTAGAAAATATATTTACATACATGCTGCCTAGAAAATATATTTACAATGTTGCTTAGAAAATATATTTACATACATGCTGCCTAGAAAAATATATTTACAATGTGTGCTGCTTAGGAAGATGTGTATTTAATCATTCAAAACATATATAAGTTGTGTGATCAAATATATAGAGAAATGTGTGCTTTAGTTAGGAATAAATGTACTTAATGCATTTAATCCTGTCTTACTAGAATAATAGTAGAAATAAACCTGCATATTATTGCTTGAAGCACAAGCTGCAGTGTAATCAGAAATTTGACCTTGGCAGCTTGCAGATGCAGTCTGGCTCATGTCTTTCAAGTAAAGATTATTTTGCAAAGTTAGAAAATAATAAATCTGTTCATGTGTGTCCTCTTTCCTGCCTCCACCAGGAAAGCAGCCTTGTGTCTATCTCTGATAGTAGAGAGACAAAGGGAGGCTTTAAGGAAGACATACATCTATTGTATTTGAACTAATCAGAGAACCTTGAATTGGCTACATCCTCAGGAGGTCATCGTGACTGACCAGCTGCTTGCAAGGCTGCAACATTCTCATGGGAAAAGGACTTTTGAAAACACAAATTCAGCACTTTTATGAATTACTATGATGTAAAGACCCTGTCACTGACCACACCAGTAAGGTGGGCAAAACTGATAATGAAATGTATATAACCAATGTGTTTTGGTCAATAAAGCAGTCAAAATTCTATACAAACTTTGTGTATGGTTTTTTGCCTCCTAATGTACATTAGAGCTTTAAGATACTCAAGCTTTCCTGCATTATTGTTTGTTATTAATTGACATTGTGTTTGAATAACTCAATGATTTTTACAGTCTGACTCTAACAAATTTATTTAACACTTATTGTATTCCTTGCCTAGGCCCTGATCACGACGTTGCTAATTGCAGGTTTTGTGCTAGATTTAACCAATGCACTATTAAGCGTCAGTACGATTTTGCATTTCATTACTTTGGCCGAAGATTTAATTACACGATGTCGTCGGATGGCCATCAGACTACCACAATTCACAAGAAAAGCAAGGAAAAGGACAGGCATCTGAGGTCCAAAACTGACGACAAGGCTTCTTCTAAGCCAGTCGCCGGTTCTCAGTGAGGCGCTTTTGCATCCCCTGACACACGCCACCTCAGAGCCGCAGGCCGCTTCCGACTCCCACATGGAGCAGACTAGGCTGCTGGAAACTCAAGGTATTGGACACTTGGAAAATATTCCCTCAGATGGGTCCGGAGCCGCTGAGCAGGCATCGGCTTCTGAGGGTGTTTTCAGGCCTACACAGTTATATGTAAAACCGACTACAGCTTCAAAGGCAAAGACTAAAGCACCACTAAAGACAAAGAAACAAGTGCAGCAAGCCCATGGACAGGCCTCCATGCCTAAAAAAACAGATGCTCAAAATGGCCAAAGACCTAATTACTTTGATCAGGGGTTCCCATCCTCCTCCTGATAAGAGGCCTAGGCAAGAGACAGAATATGAATCTTCAGATCAGGTTTCCATTTCCTCTTACCCCTCTTCTGAACAGGAATACTCTCTTCCTCCCTATGAGGACTCTGCTGCTGAAGAATCTATCCCTTCAGCCTCTCCTCCTGAGGATTATTCTTTGGGGAAACCCTGCATACCATGAGGGAGGACTTCCACTGGGAGAGCCAAGACTACTAAGAATAGGCTCAAACTTTCTTTTACTACCTCAGCACAGGCCTCTTGCTATCCCCCTGTTTTAGACATTGTAGATGATGTATTTTCAGAGTCCAGCCTGTCTCCTGACTCTTTACCCCTCCTGACTCTTTACCCCCTGCATCTGTTAAGCCAGACAGATACTACAGGGTTCAAGATTCACATAAATAAAAACCCTGCTGCTGACCCAGAAACTATTTCTCAGGGTCCCAAAGGGGTCAAGGCTTCCACTGCAAAAAACCCTATCCCCTCTGATAGGGATTCAAGGGCACTGGACAGATGGGGGAAAAAGGTTTACACTTCTGCTACCTTGGCTGTGAGGGCTTTAAATTGTCAATTTCATATGCTTAAATATCAGCACTACTTAATGTCACTGCTTAAACAGAAAATATTAACAAATTCTGAATGTGCAATAAACAAGGAAATGCAGGATTGATTGCATGCTACTGAACAAGTGGGAAGGCATACTTTGCAATGTGGTTTTGATTCTCTGGAGGCCTCTTGCAGGGCTGCTGTTATGGGTTCTGTCATTAGGAGGCATGCTTGGTTAAAGGAACAGAATCTGCCTGATCATGTTAAAGCAAAATTATTAGATGCTCCATTACAGCATGATACTTTGTTTGGTGTTAAAGCAGAAGAGGTGTTGAAGAAAATGGAGGACAAAGCAAAATCTATGCAGACAGTTAATGATTTCTTACAGGTGCAGCCACCTAGATTTAGCAGAAACTGGCCCACAAATAACTGGTCCTTTCCAGTGTCAGACAGGCCACAAAGAGGCAGATACAGATGCCCCAGAGGCAGACCCCAGCCTCAAGGTTCATACAGGCCTAAACAATGGGGTGCTTCTACCTCCAAAAGCGGAGAAGACAAATCACAGCCATACAGGAAACAGTCCCAATGACTTTCCTCTGCCAGCACCAAGCACTTATCTTTTGGCAGCCCCTTAGGGGAAAACTAGCACTTTTTTCACAAAATTGGCACATAATCACCCAGGACAAATGGGTCTTGAATATAGTGTCTCAGGGCTACAGGTTCCACTTTCACACCCTGCCAAGGGCAAAAGGTATACCAGACCTGCCACACAATCAATGGGCAGAGGCACAAAAGCAAGTTTCATCCCTCATGGACATGAGGGCCATTCAGTGAGTACCACAGCAAGAGCAGGGACAAGGATTTCATTTGAGACTTCTCTTGGTACCCAGAAAGGAAAAAGCCTGGAGACCAATACTGGACCTGTCTATTCTAAACACATTTCTGGACATTCCAAAATTCAAAATGTTGACTCTGCAGCAGCTTCTGCCCATGTTGGGCAAGAAGGCTTGGCTTGTAACTTTGGACCTAAAAGAGGCATACCTGCATGTCCCAATCAGACAATCTTGCAGAAGATACCTCAGATTCATAGCTGGCTCAGTGCTACTGTGCCCAGGGTCTTCACAAAATGCCTGGCACCAGTAATTGCATTTTGCAGACAAAGAGGAATTCAAATATATCCTTACTTGGATGACTGCCTTATTCAAGCAGAGAACAAGGACATTCTACTAAAGCATCTGGCATTTGTAAAAAGATTACTAATTTGCCTAGGGTACACAGTAAACGAAAAGAAATCAAAACTAGTACCCTCTCAAGAGATAATATTCCTGGGTGCAAGCTTAAATACAACTGCCCAGATGGCTTATCTCACGCCAGACAAACAAAGGCAACTGACTTCTTCAAAATGTTGGCAACAAAGACCCAGTTATCTGCAAGAAAAATTTTGCAGCCTTTGGGCTTCATGGCATCCTGCATTCTGCTTGGGCTTCATGGCATCCTGCATTCTGCTAATTCCATATGCCAGACTGCATATGAGGAAACTACAATGGTATCTAAAAAGTGTTTGTTCTCAACATTGCCACAGCCTGGAAACATTAATTACCCTCATTCCCTGCCTGCAACAGGAGTTTTGATGGTGGGCACAGGCCTGTCACCACAACAAGGGACAGCCATTCACTTTACCCACAGTCAGGCAGACACTAACAATGGATGCATCAAATTATGCCTGGGGGCCCCACATGGCAGAAAAATGTATTCAGGGCACATGGCCTGCAAGCCAGATGCATCTTCATATCAATCAAAAACAGATGCTAGCTGTTCAAAATGCCCTGACAGCTTTCAAGGATCTACCTCATCCAGGACAACTACTAATAAAGATGGACAATACTACAGTCATGAGGTACATAAAAGCAGGGAGGCACACATTCCTACCCCCTCTGCAGACAAGCCATGACTTTGTGGGACACAGCACTGACTTATCAAGTTCACCTGCAAGCACAATTCCTGCCAGGAAAGATAAATACTCTGGCAGATGAACTAAGCAGAAACCTCATGGATCCCCACGAGTGGAAACTGGATCCACAAGTCTTCAGCATGATAACAAGGAAATGGGGATGCCCAGACATAGATCTATTTGCCTCCCCTCACAACTGCCAACTACAGAGATTCTGCACAAGGACTTATCACAAGCAAACATGGAAAGTGGATGCCTTATCCTTCAGCTGGAAAAACCTAACCGTATATGCCTTTCCTCCACTGCCTCTCCTCCCCAAGGTACTCCTAGAGGTCAGACAAGAGAAGCCAAAAATTATACTGATTGCCCCAGACTGGCCACGCCAGCACTGGTACCCAATCCTAAAGAACTTGTCTCAAGGTCCAGCCTGGACATTGCATCAGATTTCTCACTTACTGACCCAACAAAATAATCAGATCCTGCACAGCCAACTCAGGACCTTAAATCTGGCAGCATGGCGGATAATGTAGCCATTCATAACACTCCTCTCTCCAAAGCTGTGATGGATGTTATTTTGGAGGCCAGGAGGCCCAGTACCAGAAAATCTTATGCAGAAAAATGGAAGAGATTCTCTGCTTGGAACCAGGCACAAGGAATTGACACGTTTGTTCCAAACATTCCTCAGATTTTACAATACTTAACTGAGATGCTGGACAGAGGCCTATCCTTTTCATCAGTTAAGAACCATGCCTCTGCCATTTCAGCCCATTACAATATATAACCACCTATCTTTTCTCATTCTTTAATAAGGCAGTACCTCAGAGGGGCCAAAAACATAAGACCTCCAAGGAGAGCACCGATACCTGCATGGGACCTCAATTATGTATTGGAAAAACTCACACTGCCTCCTTTTGAGCCAGCCCCAACAGCTGATATAAAATTCTTATCCTGGAAAACAGCTCTGCTCCTAGCAATAACCTCTGCATGATGAGGCTTGGAGTTACAGGCACTTATGGCTGTGGAACCTTTTATAATTTTCCATCCAGACAGGGTTTCTCTGAGGACAAACCCGAGATTTATACCTAAGGTGGTGTCCAGTGTGGCCCTTAACTAAACTATTCACTTGCCTACCTTTTATCCAAACCCACAGAACAAGGGGGAGGGACTTCTGCATTCTTTGGACATACACAGACAGCTACACTTCTACTTGGACAGAGCTGAAGCTTTCAGAAAGACTGAGCAACTTTTAGTGGCATATGCTGCAGGATCACAAGGAAAGGCTATCTCAAAACAGACCATTTCAAAATGGATAGGCCATTGCATTCATTTCTGCTATTCACAACGTGGCAAATCAGTGCCTAAGGACATTAGGCCACATTCAAAGAGAGCAGCAGCCTTCCTCAGAGGAGTACCAACCAAAGACATCTTAGAGGCTGCAACTTGGAGTTCGGTGCACACCTTTACAAAGCACTACCACTTACCTCTCTACTCTAAATCCAGAGCAGGCTTTGCCACTGCAGTTCTGCAGGGCCTCATAGCCTCTCCTAATCCTATTTAGCCCCAGCCACCCATCCTCAGCTTTGGGATTCAACCCAAGAGTAATGACTGCAACAGTGAAACACGAACATCGTACAGTTGTGTACCTTCCATAAATGTAGATGTTCGAGTGTATTCACTGTTGCAGTCCAGGTTACCCTCCCACCATCCCCCTTTGTTTTGCTGGGTCTTATCTGTACTTCTCTATTCTATACAACCTATGTGGTGTATTTGCTTGTAGATGAAGGAAATGATTCCCTTAGTGCATGCATGTTTATTGGCATAATTTTTAGCCTACCCTTTTGGGGGCACCTGACATCTGGGGCAAGAAAAACTGAAGAAAATGGCGTTGGCTGCATCTTTTATACCCCTGGCGCACTGACATCAGGGAAGAGGTGATAGCAACTGACGCTGGACCAAGACTTTGCAATTTAGGACGACTGCGGGTAACCTGCCAGCAGGATAACCCAAGAGTAATGACTGCAGCAGTGAATACACTCTAACATCTACATTTATGGTAGGTACACAACTGTACTTTCTGCTGTCAGCGTAGCAGGAGCATTCTTTATGAATGGAGAATACTATATAATTTCATCAGCGGCACGCATTTGTTTCCACTTATATGTATTATTAGCATTGATATTTTGCAATAACACTGGTCTTGTACAAACTGACCGTTCGCTCTGGTCTGCTAGATTGTCTTACTGTAACACATCAGTAGTTTTAGTGGTGTTAATTGTACCATGCCAGATTTTTCAGTTATGGACATTGAAATTGCTTTATCAGCATAGGCAGTATGATTAGATACTAACTTGATTTCAGGGCTGTATGGTTTAATCTTGCTCCTTGTTTAGCTTTATAACGTGTTTAATGCATCTCCTCTAAACATTCCTGTGTCTATTTTTAGTACAACTGTTATGCAAGGATATGATGGGGGTTCACACCTGTGGTTAGTTGGGCAAGCAGCAGCTCAATTCAGTCATGTTTTTGGACCAGTATAGCATTGTATTACTGCTTTAAAAACATTGAAACACCTCCTCCATATGTTTTATTCAGAGCTGAGGGGGATGTATGAAAGACACTGTAGACTTTAATAGCCAGAGTGTTTACTATGGTTCTGAACTATGTTTCTGTGACTGCATATATGTGTGTGAATTTTCTAGGGTAAGGAGTGCTTCCAGGTAATATTTTTTTATATTTAAACTACTAGCATTGAGAAGCAGCACCTTTAGGTATTTCTGACATTTTTATTATGTTGGCGGGCTTAACTTGGCATATCCTAAAAAAGGCACTATATTGACAAAGTTTTTGTCAATATTCAGAAGCCAAGTGGTGATAAGTGCAAACCATCTCTTGAAAAGCATAGTGGCTTGTCGGTTATGTCTACCCAAGCTGTCAGAGATTGAATCCCCTTGTTGTGACACCAGAAACTAAGCCATTTGTTGAAGTAGGTAATTTTTGCTGGTCCTGTCGTATAATCATTGCTGAAGGCAGGATGCGACTCAAGGCTAGATTCATACCCACCTGAGACACATGTATTGAGAGAGCTCTATGTCCCTCTTCATATAGTCCAGTGAGGTATCATGGACTATGACCGTCATACTTGTTCTTGTGTTTTAAAGCCAGAAGTGCGTATGTGTGTATGTGAATGCAAGCAAGGGGCAAGTGTGTGTGTGTGTGTGTGTGTGTGTGTGTGTGTGTGTGTGTGTGTGTGTGTGTGAGAATGCAAGCAAGGGGCAAGTGTGTGTGTGAGAATG
The DNA here is from genome assembly GCF_019279795.1 of Protopterus annectens. NCBI lineage: Eukaryota > Metazoa > Chordata > Ceratodontiformes > Protopteridae > Protopterus > Protopterus annectens. The sequence continues at coordinate 770,986,150 of NC_056739.1, read as the reverse complement.
CAAGCAAGGGGCAAGTGTGTGTGTGTGAGAATGCAAGCAAGGGGCAAGTGTGTGTGTGAGAATGCAAGCAAGGGGCAAGTGTGTGCGTGAGAATGCAAGCAAGGGGCAAGTGTGTGTGTGAATGCAAGTGAGGGACAATGTGTGTGTGTGAATGCAAGCAAGGGGCAAGTGCGTGAATGAAAGCGAGGGGCAAGTGTGTGTGTGTGTGTGTATGCAAGAGAGGGGCAAGTGTGTGTGAATGCAATCGAGGGGCAAGTGTGTGTGTGTGTGTGTGTGTGTGAATGCAAGCAAGGGGCAAGTGTGTGTGAATGCAAGCAAGGGGCAAGTGTGTGTGTGTGTGTGTGTGTGTGTGTGTGTGTGTGTGTGTGTGTGTGTGTGAATACAAGCAAGGGACAAGTGTGTGTGAATACAAGCAAGGGGAAAGTGTGTGTGTGTGTGTGTGTGTGTGTGTGTGTGTGTGTGTGTGTGTGTGTGTGTGTGTGTGTGTGTGTGTGAATGCAAGCAAGGGGCAAGTGTGTGTGTGTGTTTGTGTGTGTGTGTGTGTGTGTGTGTGTGTGTGTGTGTGTGTATGAATACAAGCAAGAGGCAAGTGTGTGTGTGTGTGTGTGTGTGTGTGTGTGTGTGTGTGTGTGTGTGAATGCAAGCAAGGAGCAAGTGTGTGTGTGTGTGTGTGTGTGTGTGTGTGTGTGTGTGTGTGTGTGTGTGTGTGTGAGAATGCAAGCAAATGGCAAGTGTGTGTCTGTGTGAGTGCATATGTATGAATGCTTACTAAGCTGGGCATTAATCCCTACGTCACTCGATGGGTTGTCAAATGGCTTACTGACAGAACCCACGCTGTAAAGGTAGCCCACTTCAAATCCAGCTTCTGACAAGTCAGAGTACCTCAGTGGTCAGTCCTGGGACCACTCTTGTTTGTCATCTACTTCTCTGAAGTACAGGCCAACACTTAGGGATTCTGGCTAACAAAGTTCACAGATGACTGCAAACTGGGAGCCATTATTGAATCCCCAAATGTTGTGGATACTCTAGAAAAGGGCCTTACAGAAACAGATGTTTGGTGCCAAAGCCATGGGCTCAAACTCAGTGCCAAGAAATGTATAGTTATCCTGTTTGGGAAAAAACATGTACCTATTCTGGGACATGCTACACTTAAAGAAATCCCAATCCCTCAGAGCTACATGCTCCAGGGATCTAAACCTTGTCATCACAATAAACAAATGCTGGAGAGATAGGTTCCTGACTCAGAGACTGCCCAGACTCTGAAACAGACTGCCCATACATGTCAAGCAGACCGCCTCTTTGGCCCTCTTCAAATGGAACATTGACAATTGGATGGGAGAAAGAAATTAACCCCGGGGATTACATCACTCACCCTGCTAGACAGGGGTCCAGGGTAGAAAATAGTGTGGAAGTAATAGCCAGGGAATTGTTATGGCTAGGCTTGTATAAGCCCTAGGGCCGATAGCCTAGTACCAACCTATGAACCTATAGTTAACAGACTGCTATCAGAAGGAAGAAGCCCTTGGGTCATTTTAGCTGTTGCCAAACAAACTTTGTGTCTGTGTGATACGCAAGTGTGTGCGCATCTGTGTGATAAGGGGAAAGTGTGTGCACGTTTGTGTGATAAAGGGCACTCTGCCAGTATCTGCTGAACTTTACAAAACCACTTTTATCTCTAAAGCTGTCCCAGCACAATCTGGTAGTTAGATGTAACTTTAAATACACTATACTGGTATGTTCTTCATATACTGAATTGATAGTCTGTTTTGTGATTTATGATTTAGTGTTGAATTGTCACTTAATTCCATTAGGTACTGGTGTGCCTTTGCTGGGTATTTTTTTTCCCTGTGGTTGTGGAACTGTGTAGTTATAAAGACAGGAAGAATTTGATTGTTCCCAGGTGGTGTGGGCATGGTTGCTTAACCCTCCCCTCAAAACCGTAACACCTTTAGTTTTGCAGCCATGTTTGGATGGATTTGGATCAGGGTGATTGCAGTTTACAGGTCTCCTTTTTGCTGGGATTTATGTAAGACCCCTAAAGTGGGAAGGATGAAAGTTTAAAAATAAAACATCCTCCATGAAAGGTCTGAGGTGGAAGATTGTGTATGTGGTTATGCTGATAAGAACTGGAAATTCCTATGTTAACACTAATGTACAGTAGACAGTTTATTGGACTGTGCTGTAGAAGCTGAATCTGTGGACAGGTTTACTGGCTGTGTAAAGTAGGGCTCACTAGTGTTGGATTAAAGTACTTTAATAATGTTGTAGGTGGAAAACTGTTCAATGGGTGCATTTCATGTACAATTTGAATGGAGCGGCTTGATGTGTAAGATCTGTATAGGCATGTGTTTCTGTTTCTGATGTCTGCACAGCCAAAGTACATAATTACTCGTGCATTCCTCGGACAAAGGCCTGGGGTCATTCTTGGTGTTGCCAAACAAACATGTGGTCATGTGTGTGAGTTGAGTGAGTGTGGTGTGTGGGTGAGTGAGTGTGGTGTGTGGGTGGGTGAGTGTGGTGTGTGGGTGGGTGAGTGTGGTGTGTGGGTGGGTGAGTGAGTGTGGTGTGTGGGTGGGTGAATGTGGGGAGTGAGTGTAGGTGAGGGTGAGTGTGGGTGGGTGAGTGTGGTGGGTGGTGAGTTGAGTGTAGGTGGGTGGTGAGTCAGTGAGGGTGGTGAGTGTGGGTGAGTGGTTGAGTGTGGGTGAGTGGTTGAGTGTGGGTGAGTGAGTTGGTGTGTGTGAGTGTGGTGGGTGAGTGTGGTGAGGGTGGTGAGTGAGTGTGGGTGAGTGAATGTGGGTGAGTGAGTGAGGTGGGGTGGGTGAGGGTGGTGGGTGAGTGGGTGTGGTGGGTGAGTGAGGTTGGGTGAGTGAGCTAAATGTGGGTGGGTGAGTGAGTCAGTTGAATGTGGGTGGGTGGGTGAGTGAGTTGAATGTGGGTGGGTGGGTGTGGTGAGTGAGTGCGAGTGAGTGTGGGTGAGTGTGAGTGAGGTGTGGTGGATGAGGGTGAGTGTGGGTGGATGAGTGTGGGTGGTGAGTGAGGTGTCAGGGTGAGTATAGTGGGTGGTGAGTGTTTGTGGTGGGTGAGTGAATTGAGTGTGGGTGAGTGTGGTGAAGTGAGTGGGTGAGTGTGGTGAGGTGAGTGAGTGAGTGTGGGTGAGTGTCATTTTTGGATATAATTTCTAAATTTTGTAAACTTTGTTTTTGTATTGTCATATTGCTTTACATTGCCCTACCGATATGTGACAAAGTACAGGCAGAAGCACAGTAACAGCTGCAAAATCTAAGAGCATAAATTTGCAATAACCATGCGTATACATTAATTGTATGTTTTTACATAAGAAGCAGATGTCTGTCATAATTAATCGACAACACTACATCAGATTACAAGAAGTATGCAATACCGTAATTTTTTAAATTATGCCTTAAAATACATGTTGGTGCTGTCATGCAAGTCTGTGAAATATTTCATGTTTATAGTGTGTCATTTGTTAGCTATTTAACCAAACGGGAAGGAAAAATAAGTGGGAGTTTGATGCTTTGCAAAACGGTGGTTATTCCCAGTGCTATGTAGCTTGGTTCTAAATTTGACAGGAGGAGTGCAACAAAAAAGTGTCCCACTGTAAGGAGGGAAAGGCTGACAAGAAAACAGTACATTACTCTAGTCACCTGCTGTGAGCTGTCAATCACATGCAGATAATGGGTCAAATTACCCTTAGCTCTTTGACAGCTAGGGAAGGTAGGTGTGAAGTGGGAGGGGAGATGCCTTGAAGAACTAGATTTCAGCCTTCACAAAAGAAAGCAAGTTAGCATTTCTAAGAAACAAAAGCAATAAAATGCATTTTCCAGTTCTGTTCTGTAGCATTTGCACTGCTTGTGTTTGAAGTAATCATTGAAAAAGGATAACATTTTAACCAAAAGTAGGGGACTTTAAGACAGCAGTGAATGCCTGTTAAGTCAATGAAGTGACAGTAGCTTAAGGGAAAACGTGGCAGATCTGATGCAATTTTTTGGAGACAAACAATGCATTCTGGGATACTTAGAGGCAGAGTAAACAGTCTGAATTATTTCAAAATGCCAGCCCCCATGTGGTTAGAGTCAGAAATTGCATATAAAAATATCTAAAAAGCTCTAAATCATCCCAGAGTGCTGTTAAAATGTAGGAAACACCTAACCATGATGAAATATGTTTTTTGAGTCTGAGGGTGCGGTTGTCCTTTAATGAATAGTTTGGAAGGAAGGCGAGTCTTTAGCAGATCAATTGCCAGGATGAGGGGACTATAAATACTCTATAGCCCACATAAACTAAATTTCCCATCTGACCAGAGGCTAATCTTCTAAAATAATGTCATTTAAGAGATTCCAAAATTTCTGATAATACATTTGTTTCTTTATGTTACCTAAGAAAAGTTTGTGTGAGGATATGAATTTAGTTGCCAAGTTCCTAAACCCAATCCAAGATATTTTGGTGCGGTCCAACCAATTTTTAGTTATATAAAATTTGATTAATAGACAAAGAGTGATAAGTACATGAAACCTCAGACCAGTTAATCTCAAGTCAGTATTAGGTAGTATCACTAGTTCCCAAGATAGAGTTGATTTCTGGTATCCCATTTTCCCAAGACGAACCTTGAGAGAGCATCAAAGTTTATAAGAGTACTTACAGAACCAAAGTATGTGTAATAGATCTGCCTGTGGAAAGGAACAACAATGGCATGCTGGGTAGACATTTGGGTTGAATTTATTTAAAGTGTTGGGGGTAAAATACGAATTGTTATTAACCATTAGTTGGGTGTAAATGAGTTTTTTGAATGGGGATAGTTTCATGGTGGACACAGTTGCCCTGTGTTTCTGTTCACAAGTAAGTCCAGGTTCCTTTTGGTCCCAGTAGTTAGAATGTAACACCTTATCTTGATATCTAGTAGCCATGATTAATTTATAAGTATTTGACAACATATTCCTTTGACTGCTTAAGCTGTATAAAATACCTCCAACCATAGTTATTTCCTTTTCAATGCCAGGGGGATCAATGATTAGTGTTGGTATAAACTCCCTAATCTGGCCCAAAATAATAGTATATTTAAGTCCCAGCTTAAGTTCCTTTCTCATTTCCTGTATCGACTTTCCTTTATGATTTTGGACATCCCATAACATGTATTCTTTAATTAAGCGGTATTCCGATACGTTGAGCATATGATTATTAATTTTTATGTTGGGATTCAAGTGTACAGGCTGTAGGAGGGAAAGGTTTTTGTCTAAATCAAGGGATTTAATTAAGGCCCAAAAAGTCTTAACCTTTTGTTTCAGAATGTTGTTTATTTTAGAATTTTTTAGACTAATTTCAGTTAGGAAGGGAAGAGCTTTTGGATTTAGATTATTACTGATTACATGTTCATGCTATAATTTTACCCAGGGAGGAGACCATGTATCTTTCAACTGAGTTAGACTTTGATATTTGGATAACTGTATTTGCACAAATGATCTGGTAGTAGAGTTAAAAGTCTGGGAGACTCAGGCCTCCTCTTTCTTTAGGGTATATTAATTTTTGATAACTTATCCTGGCTGATTTGGGCGACCATATGAATTCTGCTAACTTAGGAAGAAGGATTTTGGTACTATTAGATTGGAGGCATTTAGTTGATACAAGAGTTTAGGCAGAACGTTCATCTTGATGATTGCTGTTTTCGATAGCAAAGGCAGTTTAGCTGTTGCCATCTGTGTATATCTTGCAGAATATTTATCCATACTTTCCTGAGGTTATTTTGAAACATGGAGGCATAGTTATGTTCATAATAGATCTCTAGATATTTGAAAGTTTATTCTATTTTGAAGGTGCTTCTATAAATAAAAATTCCTTATGATAGTGCGGATTGATGGGGAAGATGTGAGATTTATTCAGATTGACTCTATAATTGGATAATACTGAAAATGTTTCAGTTTTACTTGTTAATTTCTTTAGATCTGAGTATGGACATTCAAAGTAAATATTTAGATCATCTGCAAACGCAGAAAAAAATAATTTGGTGTTCATGACTTTTAGAACGGAGTGGAATGTGGCTTGGGAAATATATAAGAAAAGGGGTTCTATATAGAGGTTGAAAAAATGAGGGGATAGGGGACAACCCTGTCTAGTTCCATTCAAAATCTTGATAGGCTTTGACATTAACTTGTTGATATATATGTATATATATATATATATATATATATATATATATATATATATATATATATGTATATATATATATATATATATATATATATATATATATATATATATATATATATATATATATATATATATATATATATATATATATATATATTGGACTTGTTATAGAGGGTTTTATATTTATGAATATTTCAGGGATGTTGAATTGACCCATGGCACTTAATAGGAAATTCCAACTGACCCTATTAAATGCTTTGGGAGCATCCAGGCTTAGGCTATACCTTACTGTTTTATCATTTTTAAAAAGATGTATCATAGCATCCACTGTTAAGGTGTTATCACATGTTTGCCTATTTGACATGAAACCAGCTTGCTCTGGGGATATTATATATGGCATCACTATTTTAAGTTTACTTGCTAAAATTAAGGATAAGATTTTAATATCTATGTTCATTGGTGATACCGGTATATAATTGTGTGGGTTGGCCTTGTCTAAGCTATATTTTGGTAGAAGAATTGTTTGGACCTATTTAAGTAAAGATTGGTTATATAATTTAGTTTAATGTAGTTATATACCTTCAAAAGAATGGGGGACAAATTATGATTAAATGTTTTATAGAATTCAGAAGTATATCCATCTGATCCAGGTGCCTTTCCTGGTTTTAATTTTGCTATAGCGTCTATAATTTCTTGTTTACTGAGAGGAGCATTAAGAAGTTCTGTCTGAATCTTTGTTAATTTGGGAAGTGTAATTCTCTTACAAAAGCCTTCAATTTCATCTATTGAGGGTTGTTGAGAGTCTAAACTATAGAGTTCTGAAAATATCTGATGAAATACTTCCAATATGTGTATATCAGATTTGTAAATTTTGTCCTGATAGTTAAGAAGTGATAAAAAAGCAGAAGAATGTTCCGTTTAAGCTTGCTCAGCAAAATCACAACAATAACTAAGAGATGAGCAATGCACCACACCATAAAACGTATCTCAACGATTTATTCAGAGCTCTCAATGGAGATTGGGTTGCAGCATCTTCTCCTTTAAAGAGGACCATGCACGTGTCGCATGCATGCTAACGTGGATATAAACCTATTTCCCAGTTGTGCATAGAATTTAAAATAGCTGCTCCTTTGAGAGCTCTGAATAAATCGTTGAGATACATTTTATGGTGTGGTGCATCGCTCATCTCTTAGTTATTATAGTTAAGAAGTGATATCCTAGTTGAGTCCTGTCTATTATTGATTATTCTTGCTAAGACTTTAGAAGGGAGTTGTGCCTATTCTGAATATTTAGCTATGTTTCTTAGTTCATGTATATAATAGTTGTACTGATATAGTTCGAGAAGCTGTCTTTGTGTGTTGTGTACTGCTTTCTCAGTGTCAGAATTTGGCTTAGCTAGTTGAATATTTTCGAGCTTTTCGAGCTCAGCAACCAAATTATTTTCTTTCTCCTTAGTTACTCTCTTAAAGTATACTGCCTTTTGAATGAGGACTCCCCTTAGTTTAGCCTTAAATGCGGCCCATTGAACATCATATGGGATATTTGTGATGTCAGTATTGTTTTCGAGATCCGCCATAAGCTCTGATGTCTCATGTATCACTTCTGATTTGGAAAGTAGATTATTATTTAGTGTCCATTGGCTTCTAAATGGACTATTCTGTGGGCAGTATTTGGTTAGGTTTATTCTTAAAGTGATTCTCGGGTAATCAGATACCGACCTGGGTTCAGAAAGGTATTTAATCTCCCCCTTTATTAATACTTCAGAAATGAGAAAGAAAGAAATTCTTGACCAGGTATTGTGGCACTTAGAGTAGTATGTATAGATATTTTTTCCCCCCTTGGCCTACATCAAATGAGATCGGGTCTATCAAGCATAAGTCCATCATGAGTTCATTCAGAGCAACAGGAGCTTGCAAATTTTGAGAGAGGGGGCTACTTGTTCGGTCTAGGTTAGGATCTATCACTGCGTTCCAGTCTCCACCCACTATACACACACACACACACACACACATATATATATATATATATATATATATATATATATATATATTTTTTTTTTTTTTTTTTTTCTAGGAATTTAAGTAATATGTTATATATTTCCAATATAAAGTCTTGTTGCCTTGTGCACGGGCCGTAAATATTAAGAAACAATAATGGTTTTCCATTTGCCGAGTTGGGAGCTATAAAATAGCACTGTCTACCTCTTGTACCTGAATTAAATTCTGAGATTGTATGGTGAAATGTTTTCTTGATTATTATGGCTACCCCTTTAGAATTAGAACTATCCCCAGCCGGTATTACTGATTTTACCCACTGACTGTTGAGTATTCCTTTCCACTCGTCTTTAAGCATGTGTGTCTCTTAAATAAAGAAAACATTCGCCTCTGATTTGAGGATTAGGTGCATCAACAGGTTTCTTTTATTTTTGTCCTGTGATCCCCTCACGTTCCATGAGTCTACAGTCCACAATACCATAACTCCATGTCTATCATATTGTTTACTTTAAGAATCTGCATAATTGTTTTAAAGTAACTAATTTCTGAAAATGCTCCCCCAATTTCGAGAGTATAAAGAGACCATAGGAGATATTCCTAGTGTAGTAGCACCATGCCCCTTAGATAACATACCTGTGCCTAGCCACCTCTCCCACTCAGTCAAAAGGGCATGACGATGCATGTTAACTGCGAAGGTTATTACCACACTCTGTTTACCTGTAAAGAACAAGAAAAATGCAATAACAATATTACCAAAACTTACTAACTCCCTAGCAAAGTTAAAACATATGTACAAAACAATAACCATTCCTAAATCGGTTATCCTAAACACTAATTCCACTTCCCTCCTGTTTTGAAACATAACTAAAAACGTGTATATAGTTGGTATTACAGCATATAAGTTTCCTTATATAAGATATTCCAAGTATCCTTATAAGCCAGAGTAACATAGACATATTGATTATAGTGAGCACGATTTGCTAGAATCCTGCTTCCTAGTACCAAAAATGAAATACAAAAAGACATGACTTAAGATATCTTAATGAACAGCTTAAAATGACTGACATGTTATAATCGAAGTTTCATAACAGAAAGTACTAACTACCATTTGTTTAAAGATTCCTATTCCACATATCCTCAGTAGGTTACTGTATAACCAGATCTCTAGAGGAGAATAGGGAAATAAAAAAGAAGCGGTTCACAGCTAAGGTACATTTAAAGCTCAACATGGAGAAATGACTTTTGTATCGTTATTTTCAAAAGGCTGCAACCTGTTATTTACACAGAACCTCGGCTGCAAGTCACCATCTATTAAAGTAATGATCAACATGTAATAAATTGTTTCCTTTAGCCTTATCTTTGAATATGTGACTTAATAAGGTTAGGGGGCTTCATTTGCTGTTCGCTTAGACTGTTTGTATTACAGTTCTTTCAGACAAGCAATCACATCCATTCTGAAGCGTCTTCTTTCACGTCAACTACAATGCTAGAACTAAGGTCCCAAAAGATGCTGTTAACTGGGAAGATCCTATTTCATTGAGACTTAAGCCGGAGTTTGCCTAGGACTAGGTCATTTGCATATAGCAAAAAACTATTCTGACTTCTCGTGTATCCACTGAAGCCACTACAAGCTTAGTTCTTTTCTACTTGGCCATTGCTTCTTACATTAAGCAGAACGGGTAATATGTTACCTTGAAGTCTTCTGGCTGGCTTTATTTAGCTTCCTTCAACAACATCTACGATGATTTTTTTCAGTTATTCATATAAACCAGAGGAAGACTGATTGCTTTAATATCGGAAGTTGTTACAATAATTGGCACCTACTACTAAACAGGTACTGACAGAAATGTTCTAGCAAGCCCATTTCCTGTGTCTGGGTAACTTCCGATTACCTTATTTCCACTCTGTCGATTAAAGTATGTATAACAGACTTACTACATTTTTCAAGGAAGGATCTCGACAGAACAAAAAAAGAAAATGTAGAAATGAAGGACTAGGTAAACGTGATTCTCTCTACTTATCCTATTTCTTAATTGAGCTATTATGCCTCCGGTGCACTATCAAAACATTTAATAAAGATGATTTTTGCTTCTTTAGGTGACTCAGCCATAAATTTGACCTCATTGTTGTTGAATATCAGAGTATTGGGATAACGCATTTGAAATTTTATTTTGCGCTTAATTAATTCAGCACAGTATGGTGCAAGTTTTTGGCGCCTTTCTTTGATGGCCATCTGCAGGTCTTGTGTGAGAGTAATTCTGTTACCCTTCCGTGTAATTTGTTTGTGCTTTTTTGCCTCCGACAGTATTTTCTGAACATCTTGGAAGTTTAATAACTTAACATAAATTTGCCTTGGTGTATCGGAGTTGGGACACTTGTAAAGGGCGCAATGTGGTCTCTCTATAGTTATGTTAGTTGTGCTCCCTTCAGCTTGGAATACTTGTTCAAAAATCATTAGGGCAACTTTTGATAGCTGATTGTGTTCAACGGACTTAGGAACCCCTCTAATCAGGATATTATTGCATCTGCTCCTCGCTTCCAAGTCAGTAATTTTTTGTTGAATGTCTGTCAAGGCAGAGTTTTTTGCTTTTAATTCATTTTTAAGCAAAGCTATTTGGTGTTCGTTGGAGTTTGTTTTCCCTTCTATGGTGTCTATGCGCTCCACAATTTGATTAATTTTTGTGCCAAAGTTTAATAACTGTTCAGAAAACCCTTGAACTAACGAAGTGCTAAAAGGGCTTCTTTGAGTTTGTCCATTTGTATGCTTGAGTAGGACTTCTGTTTTGCGTTAATTTTCGTTGAGTTTTGTTGTTTATTTGGCCTTAGCCTCTTAGATGTCACATCTTTCTCCGGAGAAGCCAATGCAGATAGTTTGGTTTTATTTGTTTGTGTTTCCATATTGTCCGTTTCTTTTGACATTTCAGTATTTGTTGAGCCCAGCAACTTTTTAAGGCTTAATGTAATGATGGTTAGAGGCCTGGAGAGTACACGAGGTGAGGTATCCCTTGGGAACAAAGGGATTATTTTTCTTCTATATACTATATCCCAGGAAGAGATGATTCTTTCTGTTCTTGCTCACAGATGAGAGTTGCAGTGATACTAAGAAAAATATGGATTTTAGTTGCAGAGTATGCAGTTAAGTTCTCGTTTAGCTGATTTCAGATAGGCATTCCATGGATAGGCTGCTCACAGGATGACCACCATCTTGGAATTCGTGTCTTGCTATAACTCATCCCCCTACCTCGGGTGCTTCCCGCTCTACATATAATCATCCAGACATACCTCCTTGCTAAGGAAGATGTCCTGGGACTGGCTAAAAATTGGCATCCACAGCGCAGTCTTAATAGTCTGTTTTCCCCTCCAAAACCATCAGTGTATATGTGGCTATACCTTATACTTGTATGTTTATTTTAGCTATTGTGTTTAGATGTGCTGTGTACCCGCAGCATTACGATAGCAGCCTACTGCAGTCTGTATCCAACCCCCTTCACCTTTTCCTCCCCTGCTCGCTTTCTTGCTAGAGCAATTACTTTTTCACTTTTAAGATTTCGACACTAGACCTCTCAACCATCCTGAATAACTCTGTTTTTACTGAGTTTTGGGGTCCCAATAATGGGGTGCCACGATTCCCGAGTGGCACCCCATTATTTCTGATTTTTTTTTTGGATCTATTTTTTAAATTATCGTGCTTTTGGAGGTGACATCATCGCATGCGCGATGACGTCAGCTCCATCAGCATGCCGTGCATCTGCTTGAATAGGACTAAGATTTAATTCTGCCATTTCACAGGAAGATTTACTTTTCAGGCAGAACGAGTTACTTTACTCATGCAGAGTCGTTTCACACACAGGATTACTTTACCCATGCAGAGCCGGAAGATTTACTTCTACCGTTCGGGCAGAATCCATACATTTAACTGCTGTTTCACAGACAGAACACAGGATTACTTTGCAGAGCCACTGTTTCACAGGATTACTGCCGTTCGGGCAGAACACAGTAAGCAAATGCACTTTTAACTGCAGAGCGGTGTGTGTGTGGAAGGTGAGGTTGTGTTTTTTTTAAAGTAGGCATTGACAAGTTTTACCCCATGTACATTTTCATGTTTACTGCCACTCTTAGGAACACTTTTAGCCGTTTGCTACGGCTAATTAAATAGCTTTAAGAGCCATGACTGTCTCTTTTCATTAATCTATTGTGTGAATATCTGCAGCTGTATGATTACTGGGAGCAATTCACATTTAATTTTGCAAATGCTTTTAGTGCAATAGTGCAGTTTAGATAGACAGCTGAAAAGCTTCTATATGAAATATGAAAATGTTGAATGTGCTGTATTATAAGGATTTTACCGCCAGTTTACAGGGTTTATACCATATTCTTTTCACTGTTAAGCTAAGTGAAGTGACCCCAATCAATGCATTATAGCAGAATTTGTTTTCAGAATGTGCACAGAATAATAACTGAACTCTTGAGAGAAGTAGCTTATAAAAGTAAGATGTTTTAATTGATCAAATTACATCATAGTTGTAAATGTCAAGGATTTCCATTACTTAGTACATTCTTTTACACATTACCTTAATAAGGTGCAGCAAAGCTTTGAGATAGTTCCAGCAGATGATTTAACAATTTATTGATTACCTGCTGCTTTATTATTATCTTCATAGAAAATCCATGTTGGTACGCAGTGCGAGTGATAGTAGGCATCCAAGTCTCTACAAGAAATGCGACTGTTATCTTGGTAGGGTAGCCACATCATTTATAAGATCAGTATTTGAAATGTGTCCCTATTTTGGGGCTGTATTCCCCCATTATTGGCTTTGTTCTGTATTTTTGTGCTAAGAGGTTGAGAACTATGGTAAGAAGTGAGAAATGAATTTACTAAATGATAGCAATTTAAGTTTGTCTTCCTGTCTTTCAGGCAACTGCCTGCTGATTTAGCTTAGTGGTATGTTACTATGACTGGAGTGTACAGGGTTGTGGGGCCAAGACTTGGCAGTGAAATGCATGGTAGTAACACAACATTTTATGCAAGCAACTTTCCAAAATTATAAAAGCAATGTTTAAAATGTATTCCTGGTTTTTGGCCTTTTGCCCCCCCCCCCCCCCAACTGAAAATAAGTGCAAGAAGCTGTGCAGCATGCATATGGCTTGCACTACTGTGATTCTGTATATATATATATATATATATATATATATATATATATATGTATGTATGTGTGTGTGTGTGTGTGTATATATATATATATATATATATATATATATATATATATATATATATATATATATATATATATATATATATAGGTCTACCTGAAAACTCCGAAAGTCCACAATGCCAACAATGAGAACAACGACACTGGAAGATCGACAACGGAGCTGATCGAAAGTTGAGAATCCCGACGCTGAGAACATAGACATGTTAAGGTAAGTGCGATAGGAGGGACGGATGTTAGGTCAGTGTGTGGGTAGGTAAGGTGTGACAGTGACGGACGCTGTGGTAGGCACAACATGATAAAGTAGTGACACAGAGTGATTTTAGTTTAGGGGCAGGTTAACTGAGTTAGGGGATTGGTAAGGTAAGTATGGGGAGTGGTGTAAGTATGAGGGTATAGGGATATTAAGGGTTAGGTTAGTTAGGTTAGGTTAGGGTTAAGGTAAGTGTAAGGTTCGTTTCGCCGGTTAGGGGACCTGTTAGTTGCATTTTAGGTGGTTGGTTTGTATTGTGGTTAGGTTTGTTGTGGGTTTGTTGTTGTTTTTGTGTGTTTGTGTTGTTCTTGTGTGTTTGTGTTTTGTATATTGTGTTGAATGTTTTGTTGTGTATTGGTTTTGTAGATTTCGTGGTCATGGGTTTTTATATAAAATGTCAGTTTTTGTTTTCTGTTATTTGTTTTCTTTTGTCGTTGTAACAGGATGTTGGTGTTATCATGTAGATCACACACACAATACACACACACACACGTAGACACACATATACACACACATGGAGATGTTAAATGTTTAAACAATAAATTAAAAATGTGCTTAAGTCTAACAAGTGTGCTGCATTATACAAGGATTATAATTTAGTAAAGTCTGGAAGATGTATCAAATGTTTTAATGTCAAGTCTATTTTCATTGTTAGTATTGCTTTAGATAGCAGCTATAGTGTTTGTTGTAAAATCTTTTCATCTTGTCCTTATTTTTGATGTTTCCAGATTGAGAAGTATGATTTTACGTTTGGCTATAACTCTGTGGCTTTGAATGAGTCTGAGTCACTGATTGTTTTATTTCTTAGTGTAACTTCACTCCTCCTACGCTCAACCTGCTCTGTTCACCCTCCAGGCTCAGTCCACAATCAAACACTAAACTCTCTAGATTCCTTTTCTCCCACATTTGTCAACTCATCTCTATTTTCCTCTCAAGTGACATTCAACCCAACCCTGGGACCTCTATGAACCACCCTTCCTCACCACCCACACTCACCCCCCATTAATCCCCACTCATCTCTCTTCTCCTCTCAAGTGACATTCAACCCACCCAACTCTCCCACCCAACCCACCCTTCCAACTTACCTCATCATTCTGACATCTATCCCTGAAACATGGTTAAAACCTCATATTTAAGACCCCAAAATTGTCCCTCCCAACTATAATATCATAAGAAATGACAGCACCCATAAAAAGAAGAGTGAGTTGGAGTCACTGTTTTTTTTTTTTCCTCTCTATCTCCCCCTTCTAAACCTACCTGTACCCCCCCCTTTGGCAAATTAACCTACCCCTGACCTTTAAATATAAATAAACACGAACCATCCTGGATTGGATACTAGTCTCTCAGCCAATGCTATCTCTCTGATAAGGGTACTTCCTCTCCTGAATCTCTCTCACCTCCCTCCCTTCACCCCCATCCACACCCACCTCTTTTTACTTCTATCTCATACTATATCACCCACTCTCTCTCAAAAAAATCTTCAACCTCAAACCTTCTCTGACTCAATAAAATATACTAACTGGACTCCCCTTAAAATCCCTCCCCTTAGATGATGCAGTCATTTACTTCAATAGTACTTTTATCAACCTGCTAAACAGCTTTTGTTTCATTAAAAAAAAATACTATATACAATATAGCCCCCTGGTTAACCAAAGAGACTATAACCTTCATGCACCTCCAGGACAAAGCATGGAAAAGCTACAAGAAACACAAATCTTCTTCCTCCCTGACTGACTAGCAACTTTTCAAGAAAGTCAAACAACATATAGCTTGTGACCGAAAATCCTATTACTCCTCACTCCAAAACAACCACAAAACTAACCCTAAAACGTTCTGGAATAGTATCTCTTCCCTCCTCCATACTTGAAAAAAGTTAACCCTTGAACTGACCCTAACACCTCTGACCTCTCCTTAGCTACCCAATTTAATTCCTTTTTCATTGACTCTATAGCTAAACTCACTACATCTTTTACAAATAATATACCTAGCCCACAATTTCCTTTCTCCCCTAATTCACCCTCCTCGAGCAACAAAACTTCATAACTCCATCCTTTCACTCTCCAACCTGTTCCTACCTCTACCATACAAAAAACTCCTACATAATGAAAAGCAATGTTCAAATGCCCCAGATGACCTTCCATCTAAATTCCTTAAGCTAACTGCCAACAGCATAGCCTTCCCCATCTCTATTCTCATAAACTGGTCAACCCAAGAATCTTATTTTACCAACACTCTGGAAAAAGCCTTTATCACCCCCCTTCACAAAGGGGGAAACAATACTGATAGCTAACTTCCAGCCAATTGCCATTCTCTTCCATATATCAAAAATCTTACAAAAATGCATTCATATACAACTACTACCCTACCTGCTTGATAACCATCTGCTTACCCCTACTCAGCACGGTTTTAGGCCTGGGCACAGCACCACCACCACCTCTCTCCTCTCCTTCCTCAAATATGTCAATTCCGTGCACGACTCCGGCAGTATTGTATCTACCCTCCTACTCGATTTATCCAGCCAAGCCTACAAATACAATCTCATCTCCTCCTTCTTGCCTAAACTCTCTTTAATCTTATCCACCTCTATTAACTAGTTCTCCAGTTACCTCCAAGTGGAAAAATGCACTTGCCCTTTCCTAAACACCCTCACAGGAGTCCATATTAAGCCCTCTACTATATAATATATTTATAAATGACTTCCACTAGTGCATTCCTAATGCCAAGCTTGTCCAATATGCAGATGACTCTATGATAATCTGCTCCACTGAATCCCTCACCAAACTACAGAAACTAACCCAAGAAGCCTTCCTATCAACCAAGAACTGGATGTTAAACAACCATCTAGCACTAAATGCTTCCAAATCCAAACTCATGATATTCACCCCCTCATAGTATACTAAAATTGACAAGAACCCTTCCTCCATAACTAGCCAAAACAAGACCCCTACATAAATCGTACCCCATATAAAGCTGCTAGGTGTCATTATTGATGAAGAACTTAAATTTGACATCCATTTCTAAACAAATATAAAGAAAAAACACCAAAAACTAGGCTTACTCTACCATCACAACCACTTCCTTACTCCCTCAACCAAACATGTCCTTTCTACCACCTACCTCATTCCTTCCCTCTTGTATGGTGCCCCCTCCTTACCAATCTCAAATCCAGTCTAAAGATTAAACTAGCTTCCTGTTATAACAAAATCTCAAAATTTGCCACTGGTGCCAAATCGTCCACTCACTACTGTATTGCCCTCTGAAAACTATAGTGGCTTGAATTACCCCACCATTTCTCCTTCATTCAACTTTCTTATGCACATAAACCCATCTTTAAACCATTTCTCTGCCCTTCCCTTGACTCCTGCCTCAAAGTGCATCAGCCTGATAGACCATTCAGGTCAAACAATCAAAACCTACTCAAAGTACATAAACCTGCTCGAACCCCAGGCAAATTCCTTCTGTCCTTCTCTCTGTCTCGACTCTGGTATTCCCTTCCTTCACAAATTCATACCACCAACAACCACTCCACCTTCAAAACCTTGCTCCATTCCCACCTGTCATCCCTCTGGGAATGCTCTTGTTCCCACCTCTCCTGACTCTCCTGTACTTAACCATATCCTACCTCTCAGAACCCTCTCTCTACTTTCTACACATACTATCTCTTTTCTCTTCTCCTGCCCCCACTGGCTAGTGTTCTACCTAATTCTCCTCCTACATCTAGACTTCTTACTTCATTATATACCTATATCTTCACTTCACCTATTAGTCCTCTGATTCTTGTTTCAGAAGTCACTAGTATACACTATGTAAATATATACACATGTAGAAACTACCTTTGATTGCCCTGTAGATGCACATTATATTACTACTTTTGTAAGTGCATCTTTTATTCCCCTGTAATACTACAAATTTACAAATTGTATATACGTTGTAACTTTTTGTTGGTGTGTTTGTCTAATTACTTTATCACTTGTTTAACCTTGCTGGAACTTTTCTCCCCAGGACTCCATTAAAAATGGGCTCCTTTGGCCCAGTGGACTATCCTAAACAAACTTTAAAATAAGTAAATAAAGGGTGTTCTCTGCTCCGACAGGTCAGTAGGGTCCTTCCCCCTTGGGTCTACCCTCTACTTCTCAGATGACTTTACACCATGATCCTCAAAATTTTAACCCAAAGGGACAGCCAACCCAAAGCTTCCAGTCTACCCAGCAGGGTATGTTGATCTCTTCTGATACTTCTTTATACCACCACACTGAGGAAATCCCTAGGGAGAGAAAGTGCAAAAGAGGAGGCACTTAGGCTCTCCTCTGGAGTTAATCACTGAGGATACTGATTTCAATGAAGGGAAAATTCATAGTGAACCCCAGGCTTTGCAGGAGGGAAATGGCAAATAGAAGATTCTATAGTAGAATTTCTGGAGAGGATGCCTGAAAGTAAGGAAAGACTTTTATCCCCCTTAGCCTGCAAAAAGCAATCACAGGAGCAAGGCATTTGGTGAATACCTTTGGGGCAGTAGAAAGGCCAAAGGGCACAGCAGGGAACTGAAAATGCCAGGAAGTAACAGAGAAATGTAAAAACTTCCTGAAAAGGGAATGAATAGGAAGGTGAAGATACGCATACTTGAGGTCCAGGGACACTAGAAAAGTCTGAGGAAGCAGCAGAGGGAGTAAAATCTGAAGGGAAAACATTCAAAAGGAAGAGACCTTCAGAAAAGTGTTTAAGTGAGAAAGGTCCAGAATGGGTATCCAAGTACCCTCTTTCCTGGGAACCAGATAAAACCTCTTCCCTCTTTGAGAAACTGGAACTGAATAGTTCCCTGAGTCAAAAGATCCTGAAGCATCCCTGTAAAGAAAGAAAGTCAACTGTTCATGGGGGGGGTGGTGAAGAATGCCCATGAAAGGGGGAAGAGATTTCCAGATCATGTAATACCCTAGGCGGATAATAGACAGAACCCACTAATCCTGAATAATTTTTAAACAAACTGGAAAGGATAGGGAAAGATGAAGACAAAGAGGATTGTGGCTGAGAAGAACAGGATATTCAGACAACACCTGGTTTGTCAGGAAAAGTTGATTTCTGTGTCACAGAAGTTTGGGTAGCTTTAGCAGAAGAGGTCCTTTTACCTCCCTTTTTACCCTTGGGAGGAGGACAAGAGACTGCCTACGAACAAAGGCTAACTTATTAATGTAAATTTTAAATTTAGGTACACAGGAAACAAAGCATGTTTAAGCTCCTGTAAAGCCTTGCCCTTATCCTGAAGAGACTTAAAATCAGCAGCAGCTGCACCAAATACTGTTTGTTATTCAGAGGGGCATCCTGAAACTTAGCCTTAGTATCATCAGGCAAGGGTTGAAGCCGAAGCCAGTAACATCTCCTCATCACAAAACCAAAAGAAGCAGCTCTGGAAGAAGCATCTTCTGTATCATAACTATACTTAATAGAATGGCGAGCCACCTGAGAAGAATTTCCCAACAAGGAGAGAGCGAAAATCTTCCCTTCAGAATCAGGAGGGTCAGAAGTTACCTGACAGGCCTGGGAAAGAAGAGCCAAAATATATCTGGACCTATGGGTCTGAAAACTGACAGCTCTAAAGCCCAAGGTAGCAGAGGTATAAACCTTCTTACCTAGTCTTTCCATAGTTCTGCTGCCTTTATCAGAAGGAAGAAGCTTAGTAGAAGGCAGTAACTGAGATGGCTTGTCAGATGCCATAAATACCACAGAGCAGTCAGCTGAAGGACATCTACATAGGAACCTGCAATCATCAGGCACCCAATAAAACCTAGTTTTCTGGGGGCAGGGAGGCTATGAGTCTGGAGCCTGAAACGTCATCGAAAAGATATTAAACAACGCAGCCAAAGCAGGAGGGACAGCAGAAGGTCTAGGAGAATTCATTTGCAGAAACTCATAATATCTCTTCTGAATCTTCTGACACCTGAGTAGAATCTCATTTAAAAAAAATCCATCATCTTGGAAATTATGTCCCCAAAGGAAATCTCCTCAAAATGTGTGTTAGGACTAGTGGATGACTCCTTCTCAGAATGATAGTCTAAAGGAGAAGAATTATTGGTTGAATAAGCAAGGGATTCCTCATCTGAATCCACTTCTTCCTCCGAGGAATCCTGTTCCCTAGGCTTTTTAAGAGGAGTAGAAGACCAATATGGAGCAGGAACAGAAACTCCTTGAGAAGATTTCAAAGCCATAAAGGCATTAAACTAACCGTGAGTGAAATTCTGCCATTCACTCTAAGGGTCCAAGGGAGTAGAAGAAACATGCTTTGTCTTTTGTTTCTTTTTAGGATCATAGGAAGTTACTAGGCTGTTGGCCCTGAGGCCCTTAAAAACCTAGCCAAGAATTTAGCCCATGTTCCAACAAATTAACATCTGATGCCCCTGTCCAGCAGGGACACAGATGGAATCCCAGGGGTGTATTTTCTGTTTCCCATCCAGTTATTCAGGTTGCAGTTAAAAAGTGTTAATGAGTTACTCTGCTTGATATGGCGAGGGAGTCTATTCCATAGAAGGGGAGCCTCTGGGAGACAAATCTATCCTGCCAACAAGTCCTATTGATATCACAGACCAGGTTAAGGTCACGCATGTGGGTTAATTGAGTGGAGCTTGACTTGTGGATATACAGCAGTCCCATCAAATTGGGGTCTGAGATTGCTTTATATGCCAGACAGCGATCACCTCTGAGGAGTCTGTATGAGAATGAATAGATGGACAGAGCCTTTAGCCTATCTGTGTAGGGTAGATGTTTGAGGCCCTGGATTCTCCTGATGAGGAACCTCTGTGGCCTCTCCAGCTGCTAGATGTGCTTTGTGAGGTACATGCTAAAAGAGGAATTATACTCAATAATAGTTCTTATAAGGGAGGAATACAGAGATGCAATGATCACCTTGTCCTTGGATGAGATACCCTTACTAATAAGGTGGGCCATGTAGAAAGCTTTCCATACAAAGGAGGCAATGTGGTGGTCAAACATCAGTTTGTTATCAACATGGGTGCCCACATCCATCTCGACTGATTCTGTGCTTAGGACCTTGTTATTAATGTGATAATTTGTGGGGGACACCACTCTCCCCAAAGGGGATGATGATACATTTTTTGGCATTCAGTCTCTGGCCATGTTTCTGGCACCAGTCATTTGTGTGAGATCCTCTTGGAGGCTGTCCACATCACTAGGGGAAATGATGACAGTGCCCAGCCTGCAGTCATCTGCAAACTTGGTCAGCCATAGCCCACTGTTTTTGGCCTGCACCTCAAAAAAGTATATCCCAAACAACAGAGGCCCCAAGACCAATCCCTGGGGTACACCGCTCATTACAGGTTTACTGCTTGAGGTGGATTCCCCTATTTTGATTAGGTGAGTTATATCAGTGAGCCAGTTTGCTACCCATCTGGTAACTCACAGATTCATTCCAGGTTGAGAGTTTAGTTATTATACCAGAGTGGAGAATAGTATTGAAGGCTTTGGCCAGGTCAAGGTAGGTGGTGTGCACTGTCTTCCCCTCATCCATGGCTTTGGTGACTGTCTCAAAGAAAAAGTGTAACAGGCATGACCTTCCCTTGATGAAACTAAACTGTGTGGAATTGAGTGTTTGGAGGTTGTCAATATCCTTGTTAATGAGGTCCATGATAATCCGCTCCATGGCCTTGCAGATCAGGCTACTTAGGCTGATGGGTCTTTAATTTCCTGGATCCGTGGATGCCCCACCTTTGTGCTAAGGGATGACAGTGGCTGTCCTCCATTTGACTGGGATGAAGCCGGTACTCAGGATTTGGTTGAATAGGGTGCCTGATGGTGCTGCAAGTTCCTGCCAGAGTTCATGTAGGATGCAGCCTGGGAGGTTATCGGGTCTCACAGAGGCTGTATTTTTTTGCCTTTGAGAGGGAATTGATGACTTGCTCCCTAGAGGTAAGGGGAGGGGGGAAGGTGCTGGGGATGTCCTGATTTACTAATGGGGGGTCAGAGGAGTGACATTTTAACTGAACCCATCTGCCAGAAGGGTTGGCTAAATCTACAGCGTTTGTGTATGTAGTGTCCTTGACCACCAGTTCTGAGCAGATTTGGGTGCTTCCTTTGAGATTGTGGACATTAGAAGGCCTTATGATTGTCTTTAGAAGATATGGCCAGTTTGGACTCAAAGTTTGCTTTGGAGGATTTTACTAGTGCTCTTATTTGCTTGTTCAGGCTAAGGAGAGATCGCTTCCAATTAGGCACCTGATCATTCTTGGTCTTGGACAGCAATTTTTTCCTTTTATCATAGAGGTTATTTATTGCAGATGTCCACCAAACAGGTTTACTCTTCCTTGAGTAGGATGATTTTGTCCTGTTGGGTATTCCTGATTCCATGCAGCTGTATAAATGCTCATATAATAGTTTGGTGTAGGCTTGAACATATGTGCCAGTTCCTATGGAGGAGGAGGGGGCTGTGAAGCTGTTTATACCTTCCCTCAGGAGGTTGTAATCAGCTTTGGAGAAGTTTTTTTGTTTGACCCTAGCTGGGGGGTGGGGGTGGTCGTGGGAGATGGTGACTTCAAAAGTGACCGCTTTGTGGTTGGATCTTACCAGGGAGGATGACACTGTAGGGATGCTGCAATGGTTACTCATGTTAGCTAATACCAACTCCAGGCTATTTTTGCCTCTTGGTTTGATGTCAACCAGCTGGTCCAAGGCATTTGTGGTGACGAAATCAAGGAATCACTGGGCATTTTTGTTTTGGCATGAGTAGTTCTTCCAGTATATGGTTGGACAGTTAAAGTTACCCAGGATCAAGGTAAAGTGTTGAATCTTGATAGATTTGAAGAGGTCCAGATAGGTGGAGTAGGTATCTTGAGTCAAAGTTGGGCACCTGTAGCTAGCTATGACTTGAACAGGGGTTTTGTTAATGGTTAATTGCACCTAGAGTGTCTCCTGTGCGTCATACTGTTTGACCAGCCTGAAGGTGTGTATGTCTTTTATGTATATTGCAACTCCACCTTCTTTTGCTTTGCTGCCCACAGTTTGGGGTCTGAATGTATGATAGGATTTGTAACCTGGTATAGCTGGGGTGCTCAACAAAGCTTTGAACCAGGTTTTTGTGACTGCACAAATGTCAGCATCTTCCAGGGTTCAGAATGCTTGCAATGAGTGCAGTTTCATATTTATACTCCTAGTGTTTAGCAGCATGACTTTTAATTTGTGTTTTGATGAAATTTTGATGTTGGTAGCTTTAACCTCATGGCATTGCCTAAGAAAGCCACTATGGAGAGGCATCTGCCTTGTAAAACTTAGTCAGATGCTGGACAACATTCCACAGTCATAGTCAGAACTTCCTCACTAACCAAAATCTGAGGATCACCCCTAAGCCCTTCAGTAATAATTAGCCGCAGTTCCCCCGAACATCCATGAGTCTTTGGAATGAAAGCCTGATAAATGGAACAGGATGTATGGTCATGGGAAGTGCCAAGACAAAATAAGCGCTGCTTATGATTGCCTTTATGGAGACACTATCTCCTGCAGTGGCATTTACCTTTTCTAGATGACATGAACCCCACAAGTAACAACAAAAGGGGGAAAAAAAGATAAGAGCAAAAACCCCCAACAGGGCACTTATCTGCAAATGGCTTGTTGAACCAGCGATGAAGTTGTCATTTAGACAGACTATCAAAAGATGCAGTTTGGACTGCTGGCAAGTTCTGAGGATGGTACATCTGGACGTCACTTTTATGCCCTACACTGTATGCAGGGAGCATACTTGTGATGTACGGTGTATCTTAGGCAGACTAAAAGCTTTGGTATACTGGCTGGACATTAGGCTATCCTTGGCAGAGGATCCCATATATATATATATATATATATATATATATATATATATATATCTTTATATATATATATTGAAAAAAGAAGTGAGAGTTAAGGCCTTGTGAGGAGGCATTAGTCTAAAACTTTTTCTCTCTCTCTCACTCTCTCTCTCTCTCTCTCTATATATATATATATATATATATATATATATATATATATATATATATATATATATATAGTGTCAGAAAAATAGCTACCACCAAATGCAAGTCTCCAGGCCCAAAAAAACAAATATAGTCCAAATGTAAACAAACCAAAGAAGGACCAGGAGCCGGCTGCAGATTCCAGTTCCAAAGTAGTTTATTCCAGAACAGACAACATCCAAACACAAAACAACACTAGCGCTTTCATAGGTGCGTACCCCGCTTCGTCAGGTGTAACAATGTTTCATTTAAGCATCATTTTATACTCTAGAAGTGCTGCAAACAGCCAGTGACTGGTCACGGCTTCTAAGGCCTCAGTTTTATTGCGGACATACCACCTCTGATATTCTCGTTAACCCTTCCTATCACAATAAACTTAAAAATATGTCCGTCATCATTGTCACTGACATGCTTAGTGCACTAACTTTATCCCTTCTATTAATATGATATATATGATCTCTGATTCGATCTTTAAGTGCCCTATCAGTTTTGCCAACATAGAATTTAAAACATTTCAAACAATGTGCAAGATATACCACATGTTTAGTATTACATGTAACAGAAAGTTTAAAAGTGTATCTCCTTTTTTCATCTGGATACATAAATTTAGTACCGGTGTTCAAGTAACTACAATAATTACACCATCCACACATAGTTAAACCTTCATACTCTAAAGCTTTAAATTAATTCCTTGGAAAACATAGCTTCCTTTCAAGGGACAGCTCATATTTAAACATTTTATTCTAAAATAATAGGGACCCGTTGAAAGGTATCAGTCAGGAGAAGGGTACAAAACATTTCCACAGCATTGGATATACCATGAAACACAGTGAAGACAGTCATCAAAAGATGGAGAAAATATGTGACAACAGTGACATTGTAAAGAACTGGATGTCCCTCAAAAATGATGAAAAGACCAGATGAAAACTGGTCAGGGAGGCTGCCAAGAGACCTACAAGCAACACTGAGGGAGCTGCAGGAATTTCTGGCAAGCACTGGTTGTGTACTACATGTGACAACAATCTCCTGTATTCTTCATATATCTGGACTATGGGGTAGGGTTGTAAGACGGAAGCCTTTTTCTTACACAGAAAAACATCCAGGTCTGGCTAAAATTTGCAAAACAATACATCAAATCTCTGAAAAGTATGTGGGAAAATGTGTTATGGTCTGATGACACCAAGGCTGAACTTTTTGGCCACAATTCCAAAAGGTACGTTTGGTGCAAAAACAGCATTTCACATCACCAAAAGAACACCATCCCCACGATAGTGGCAGTATCATGCTTTGGGGTTGCTTTTCTTCAGCTGGAACTGGGGATTTAGTCAAGGTGTAGGGAATTATGAGCAGTTCCAAATACAAGTCACTTTTGGCCCAAAACCTTCAGGCATCTGCTAGAAAGTTGAAGATGAAGAGGAATTTCACCTTTCAACATGAGAGTGACCCAAAGCATACATCCAAATCAACAAAAGAATGGCTTCACCAGAAGAAAGTTAAAGTTTTGAAATGGCCCATCCAGAGCCCAGACCTAAATCCAATAGAAAATCTGTGGGGTGACCCGAAGAGGGCTGTGCACAAGAGATGCCCTCACAATCTGACAGGGTGTGCACACTTGTGCAACCAACTTATTGTACATTTTTTATTTTTTATATTTTTCTGTTAACAGATTTGTTTGTTTTTCAACTGAATTGTACAGGTTATAGTTCACATTAAAGGTAGGAAAAGTTTTGAAATGATTTATTGTGGTCTCATTTTTTTTATATAACAAAAACTTGGCATTTTAACAGGGGTGTTTACACTCTTTATATCCACTGTGTGTGTATACACTCTTTATATCCACTGTGTGTGTGTGTGTGTGTGTGTGTGTGTGTGTGTGTGTGTGTGTGTGTGTGTGTGTGTGTGTGTGTGTGTGTGTGTGTGTGTATATGTATATGTATCTATATATGTATCTATCTATCTATCTATATATATATATGTATATATATATATGCATTATATATGTATGTATGTATATATATATATATATATATATATATATATATATATATATATATATATATATATACATTATATATGTATGTATGTAGATATATATATATATATATATATATATATATATATATATATATATATACATATATATAAATATAGATCTATATGTATCTATATATGTAGCATTTAAGATAGAATTTTCTCTTTGGCTGCACTGCTTGCTTGGATATTGGGTTGGGAACCTTTGAAATGGAAAAAGCTACCACCTTCTAGAAATGCTACAAATGTGGGCATAAAATTACATTCTTTTGAGCTTAGGGCCCTTTCAGATTGAAGGAATAAGCTCATAGTTAAAGGGCTGCCTCCACCAGATCCAGAGCCAATGAAAGCCAAAATGTCTACTGAAAAAAAAAACAAAATTCAGGGAGAGTTGAGGAAGCATTTATCTGATACTTCAGATCTTGTGTCAACTCCCAAAGCTCCATGAATCGAAGACCATGTGTCTTAGACCCCAGCCTGTACCCCTCCTCTGGATTCAGAATTAGTAGCTGCCATCACTCTACAAGATTCTCCCAAGAAAAGAAAGAAACCAATTTCAAGGCCCTCTTCATCCTATCAACAAGGTCCTTCAAATACTGTAAAAGTGCCTCAGAAGTCAATTCGGATCGCCTGTTAAAGAAGTTCCTCAAAACTAGATTGAGATGGGGATCACTGCAACTTCATCAGCTACAAAGCTGGTTGGATGCATGCATTTTACCCTGATCCAGGCTCCCTTACTGGTCTTTAGCTCTGCTTCGATCCCTTTAGTTCCATATGGTCAACTGGATCCTGTGGCCTGGGAATCACTGATCTATGCATCATTGGCTCAAGAATTTTAGAATAAAGTTGACTCCATCCCTATCAAACGTGATGTTGGAATCTTAGAAAAGGAGTCAGGTGGACAGCTTCAATGCTTCTATTGGAGACATCAGCATTTCAGGCTTTGACTCTAATCTCCTTGTCAGTGTTGACCACACAGTCAGAGACAAGGATTCCATGGGACACTTTCAAACTCAAAAACAGTTTGGATCCCCTGGAG
Organism: Protopterus annectens; assembly: GCF_019279795.1. NCBI lineage: Eukaryota > Metazoa > Chordata > Ceratodontiformes > Protopteridae > Protopterus > Protopterus annectens. The sequence goes on along the minus strand of NC_056739.1, from coordinate 770,959,475 downwards.
GTTGGATTGTCTTTCTGACAGATCATTCTTTTGTGACGCAAAGTGGCTCTACAGGTTCTTCGAACTACAGATGTTAAGTTGTCTATCTCGCCTTCATTCTTGCTGGTTGGGATCGGAGCCGATCCTTGGCTCTGACTCGGCCATCTTCAATAGGTCGAGAGCTTTTTACTGGCTTGAGGCAACCCCTTATCCCATATTGCCTAGCGATAGCTACCCAGATCTCGTTTGCCACTTCAGCTGCGAGGTGTCGTTTTTCTGGCTCAGGTTTGTATAGAGTTTTTTGTGTAACTTTTTCACTAGAATTTAACTTTTCTAGTATTTTATTATTAGCGATAGTTTGTTTCTGTGATAGATAATTGTTTATCTTATAGTATCCCTCTTTTTGTAGAACTCGTTTAACTTAGAGAGTTCTCCCCCACCCATCCTTCCCTCCTCTTCTTGTCAGGCTAGCCGTTTAAGTTAGAGGCTTTCCTTCTGCTTTTTTCTTATAGGCTAGCCATTTAAATTAGAGGCTTTCCTATTATCTTTAAAAAAAAAATACTTTAGCTATAGTCTTTTAGTAGGTGTGTTTTTTGTAGACTGTATATTGCTTTTTGTTATTGTTATCATAATTGGTTTCTTTCTACTGTAAAGGATGTCAAAGGAATCCAAGGTTTCTGGGTTCAAGAAGTGTGACTCATGCTGTCAGAAAATGTCTCTGACAGATGGGCACACTTCTTGCATCTATTGTTTAGGCGCTGTGCACCTGCAGGACTCTTGTTCTATTTGCCATGCCTTTAGTCCAAGAATCCTGCAGGAGGGTAAGAATAAACTGATTCTTAGGGGTCTTTTAAAACCCCAGGATTCACCGGCCAAGAGCGTACAGCCAGTGAAATCCCCTAAATCCACTAAGCCGTCGGCTCCAAGTTCGGAACCATCTTCCATTCAGGATTTACCTTCTATGTCAGTGCCGGCTGGCACTGACAAGACTATCTCCCCGTCGGCTCCATCAGTGGCTTCGCAGCTGTCATGGAGCCACAAGAGGCTGAGGTCCCCTTCACTAGAGTCAGTGCATTCGGCTCCTTGGTCTCCTTTACTTCAGAGCGAGCATAGTCACTGATCCTCTCACTCCTCTTGATCCTCTAGACTGTCGGATCATGATGTGGAGAGAGTGGTCAGTAGGTTGCTAAAGTCGCAGGCACTAGCTAAATTGTTGTCCAGCCCTCCTCAACAGGTAGTGGCTCCATCCACTTCTCTCAATGTTCCTCCTCCAACTCCAATGAGTTTGGAGCCGGAGTTCATTGGGGTTCGAGTAGTGGAACCGTCGGTTCCGATAACTCTATCTCCTTCGGTTCTGACATCAGCTCCGATTCCCTCAGTGGTACTGTCCATCAAGGGATCTGGGTGCCAGGAATCCCTCATCGACTCCGAGGAGGTGAGTGGCATCGGACCCTTGTCTGACCTCGTTCTCCCTCTCAGAGCTTCGGTGCAGGTGAGCTTGGCTCCAACATTAGCCTCGGAGCCATCCCCCTTGGTGCGGAGAAAGATTCCTATTTCTTCAGAACTGGAGCTTTCTCTTCATCATGGCAGGGATGCCTTCAATGTCATGTGGAGTGTGCTGTCCCCTGAGTCAGCTCCACTATCAGCCCCACCGGCTCCATCCCCTGTAGTGCCTGTGCCAACCTCTGCTCCTCCTCCTCCAGACCCTAAGTGTAGGGAACCGATGCTCCAGGACACCCCATTGGGTGTTTCCTCCTCTTCTGAGGCCTATCCTGATCACTCAGTAGAGCCCGCACAAAAGAAAAAGTGTAAGAGGAAACACATTGACTCCCCCGAGTCTGTCACTTCTGATACAGACTTAGATGATTCAGAAGGGTCCCCGAGATCCCCCTCTGAAAATGTTTCCTTCTCGGACATCCTACAAATGCTTAAGCAGAGGGAGAACTGGAATCCCCAGCCCCTTCTGAGGATGAGTCTGTATTTCTGGATGCCTACGGTTCCTGACCTTCCACCTCCTGGGTGTCTCCACCTTTTGATCCACTTATGACAGTGGTGGCTCGAAAGGCTTGGTCAGCTCTGGATAAGGTGGAACCAGCTCCAAGGAGACCTAGTGAATTCATTACAGCACCCCAGGATAAGCAGTTCCTTTCGAAAGGTGGCCCTGTTGATGCTATGGTGGTAGCAGCAGCCACCAAAAAAGACTTAGCGAAGACTTCTTCATCTGTCCATCCCCCTAACAAGGAGTCTAGGATGATGGACAGATATGGGAAGTGAATGTTCGTTTCAGTGACCTTTTCTATGAGGTCACTGAACTACCTGTGTCATTTTACCCGACTTCAAAGGGATCTCCTTAAAGAGCTCAGAGATACCCTCCAAGATCCAACAGCTGAAGGAGCACAAGCCAAGGTAGCTTCCCAGCTAGCGATGCCTAATTCTGTTGTTAACTCCTCCATGAGGCTCATTTCCTATGCAGCCGATGGGGCGAGTAGAGCCGCAGGTACCAGGGTGGCCCTTAGGAGGCATGTGTGGATGCAGCTGTGTAACTTTGCAGAACCCTTTCGAGCATCCTTCACCAACACTCCCTTTGATGGTTCCTTTCTTTTTGGACCACAGGTGAAAGACACTTTGACTATGTGTGAGCAAGAAGGCAAGACTCTCTCTGCCGTGGGAGTCCATTTTTCCACTCCCTATAGACCTTACCCCAAGGGTCAGAAGAGTGGGAAGATGTGGTTCCCTAAATCTCAGGGAGCCTTGCCTGACACACATAGTGATTTTTCTTCCAGAGGCAGAGGGGGAAACAATAATAATAGACACCGCCCTTGTGGCAGAGGGGGTCTGCAGAACCAGGGCAACAGAGAATCCTTCTCTGATAAGCCCTTCCAGCATCCCTGAAGGGTTGCCCAGCTGCTCAACTCTGGAGGCAGTCAGGGGAAGACTTTTCCTGCACCCAAAAGCCTGGCAAAGTTTAACACAAGGCAGATGGGTGCAGTCCGTTATATCCGGAGGTTACAAAATTCCCTTCCATCAACCCCCTTTACAGTCAAGGAAGACCCTTCCAGATGTTCCACCCCATCTGAAGGAGCAAGCAGTAATATAGAAGTTTCAGAACTGCTAGAAAAAAGAGCCATCCAGGAAGTCCTGGCAGACCAGCACGGATCCGGAACTTACTCAAGGTTCTTTTTAGTACCAAAAAAGACAGGGGACTGGAGACCAATTCTGGATCTCAGCAGACTAAACAGGTCTGTGCAAAGAACAAAGTTTCAGATGGTCATGCTACAGTTCATTCTACCCTTTTTGGGCCAGGACAATTGGATGTGCTCGATAGATCTTCAGGATGCGTACTACCATATAAAGATGGACAGGCGCTCCAGGAGATATTTTCGCTTCCAGCTGGGGGCCAGTCATTATCAGTTCAGAGCTCTGCCCTTTGGTCTCACTACAGCCCCCAGGGTGTTCACCAAATGTATGGCAGTGGTCACAGCTCATCTCCTGTGAGTCTCACTGCTGGTCCTTACTGCTACCACCAGGCATCAACTCATACAAGCACGGGACTACACAATCACTATCTGCTCCCAGCTCGGCGTTACAATAAATTTCAAAAAATCTGCCTTGTTGCCCTGTCAATCTATCACTTACATAGGAGCAGACTTAGACACAAGGGATATGTTTGCAAGGCTACCACTAGAAAGGGTGTCCGCAATCCATCAGCAGGTACAGGATGTCCTTCAAGGATGCATCTGCAGTCATCACATACGGGTTGTCCTGCCTCAGGCAGCCCTTCGGTCGGCCGGATTCCAAAGTCTGGGTCCGGCGTCAGCTGAAGTCGCCCTTTCCCCGACGTCAGAGTGCCTGGGGTATAAAAGCGTCAGCCGACGCCATCTTCTTCCGTCTTTCTTGCTGCGTTTTGCCCAAAGCAGAAGCAGTTCGCAAGTGCCGGTCGGCCAGCTCCTGTGATTCAGCTACCGAAGACTTCAAAAGCTAAGTACCCCGTTAGGGACTCTTTCTTGCCTCAGCCGATGTCAGATAAAATTAATAATTGCTTAACTTGTGGGAAACAAATACCTCATAAGGATTTTCACTCTTACTGCCTCCCCTGCCTAGGCCCAGACCACGACGTCTCGGCCTGTTCAGCCTGTGCTTCCTTCAACTGACGCACTCTTAGACGTCAGGCGGAGTTTGCAGAGGAATTTTTTGGGGCTAGTTTTGCTTACAATATGCCGTCGGAGACTCCGACTTCACATTTAACAAAGAAACGGAAGGACCGACACATGCGGGCCGCGGTTTCGGCTGAAACCACAGCCAGGCCTACTGTGAGTGTCTCGGTCTCAGCTGAAACCGAGTCCTTGGTACTTCCGACCTCCGAAACCACTCAACTGACAACCTCGGCCCCGGAGGCCCCTATGGAGTCGGTTATTGAATCTCCATCAGAAACTGGTGTCCTGGAACCTTCCGACACCATTCCTCTAGACAAATCTACACCAGCACGTGGTGCAGCCAGGCCTCCTGCATCCATGTCCATAAAGGCTTTCTCTAGGGCTAAAGCTGCTAAACACTCAAAAGCTTTGCCTACCAGGATTATACCTCAGGGACCCACTACAGGTTCACAGATCCTAAGTTTAGCAGAGGACCTAATTTCCTTAATTAGGGGCTCACAGCCTCATCCGGACAGGGGCTCTCAACCTCCTCCAGATAAAAGGCCCAGGGTTGAGCCCTCTGATCCCCACTCCTCAGATGAGGCCTCTGATGGCTCTGCTCTCTCGGACTACCAGGAGGAGGCTTTTTACCGAATAACTCGTAAGGGTGGCGGTGTAGCCATACTCTACAAAAATACATTACAAATCTCCCTTGCCTCTCCATAACCCCTCCTAACAAACAATGCTGAAATTCTGCTTGTAAAACTTCAACCAAACAAACATAAAAGCATAAATATAGCATGTATTTACATCCCCCAGGCAACAATAATAACAAAACCTTAGAGGACTTTCTCCACTGGTTAACTCAAACTCACCCCCAGGAATCCATAGTGTTAGGTGACTTCAACATCGATTGGAATTCCTTCTCATCTAGCTCCCCATCTAGCAGCATAAATCTACATGGCTTTTCTCAGCTCATATCCACTCCTACCAGACTAGGTAAACCCCAAAACAAAGACAGCATCCTGGACTGGATCCTTACTAATAAAGATCCTGACCAGTACTCAGCAGGTACTCACCCAGAGGACATGAGTGATCACTTACTCACCTATGTTATCAAATTCAAGAAAATCACCCCCTTCTTACAACCATAAAAAATCAGGAATAATAATAAATTCAACGCTACCATTTTTCAAACTGAACTTAAAGCCCACAACTGGACAATACTCAAGTCTCTTCCTCTTGAAGAGGCAGTTATCTACTTCAACACCACCTTCTTCAAGATTCTAGATTCCCATGCTCCAATACGGTCCATTAGAACTAAAACCAAAACCGCACCATGGCTCTCTAAGGAAACAAAATCCAAAATCCTATCTAGAAACAAGATGTGGGTCACATGGCGTACCTCTAAAGACCCACACTCCCACCAAACCTTCCGCAACTTAGAAATGAAACTAAAAGAATGATCTTAAATGATAAAAAACTTCTTCCTCCACCTCCAACACAAACACCTTAATAATCCACAAAAATTCTGGGCAGGCTTAAACAAGCTCCTGCACCCAGGCCAGGCAACCACCCCCACTCCAACAACTTGCAAACAACAGTGCCCTGTAAACATTGCTAACACATTCAATAGTTTCTTCACAGAAACTATACAATCCCTGGCCACACAATTCAAACAAACAACCAGCCCACTCCACTACCCATGCCAGCAGAATACTACAACTACATCAGATCATCTATTTACCTTCGATCCAGTACCCATATCCTTTATAACATCTCTTCTTAAAAAACTAAAACCCACTAAGCTAGCAGTTGACCTTCTCCCAGCTGAGTTTCTGCAAAAAGCAGCTGAGGCCATTTCCTATCCCGTCTCCATAATCATAAACCGTACCTTGTCAGAAGCCTTCATCCCTCCATATGGAAAATGTCCCACATTATTCCTCTCCATAAAGGTGGTAGCTCACTAGAGCTAACCAACTACAGACCTATAGCTATACTCTCACCCCTGGCCAAAATTATGGAAAAGTGTGTCCACAAACAACTGATGGAACACCTCACCAAAAATAAAATTCTAGCTAACTCCCAACATGGCTTCAGGCCAAATCACAGTACCACATCAGCCCTACTATCCTTTTCTAATACCATCAATAACTTCAGAAACAATAATAAACTATCATCTGCTCTTTTCTTAGACCTCTCCAAGGCCTTTGATATGGTGAACCACATTCAACTCCTCCATACATTAAAAAAACTATCACTCAGCAATTCCACGCTGAAATGGTTCCAATCCTACCTGTCCAATAGGCAACAGGCTGTTCTATGGCAGGACAAATTATCTACATGCCTACCTGTTACACTTGGAGTTCCCCAAGGATCTATTCTTGGCCCTCTTCTCTTCACCATCTTTGTTAATGACCTGCCCACAATCACCCCCATGCCACATGCATTCAATATGCAGATGATTTGACTATCATCAGCACTGCCTCCAACCTGGCAGACCTCACTGCTTCAACCCAAGACACCTTCAACCTAATAGAAAAATGGTTCTCAAGTTGACAACTAGTTCTCAACCCCAACAAAACAAAACTACTTACTTTCTCACCCACTAACAAGACTCTTCCCCACCTTCTCTATTACATCCTCCAATGGAATCACTATATCACCAGAAGCTCACACAAAGCTATTAGGTGTTACCATTGATAACTCCCTTAAATTTGACACCCATTTCAATCTTACCATCAAAACCGTCAATAAAAGCTTGGCTCTCTCTATAAAGTAAAACATTTTCTCACTCCTCACGCTAAAATTACAATTGCCAGCACACACCTACTATCAACTCTTTTCTATGCCTCCCCCTCTTTACAAACCTAAACAAGACAACCCTTAACAAACTTGCTTCTTGTTACAATCACATAGCTAGATTTGCCACAAATTCCACCTTTAGAATGCACCACTGCACTAACTTGAAGCAACTAGGGTGGTTAGAGTTTTCCAGCCAACTCCATTTCAACCAACTCAAAACGGCTCACCAGATACTGTATCACCCAGAGAAAACACCAGCTCTGAAAAACATCATTAACCCCTATATTAACCTGCAATCTTTACGCTCCTCCAATAAGATCTTAGCTCAAACTACCAAAGCCAATAATTCTGCTGGGGATTCTCTATTCTCAAACTTTGTAGGTAAAATGTGGAACTCCCTACCGACCATGCTCACCTCAGAACCCTCACTCCTACAATTCAAAAAAAAGCTTAATACTCTCTCAATACTCTCTCAATACTCTCTGGCAATGTCCCTGTTCCAAACCTGATTAACCACTATCATTTACCCTTCTCTTACCTCACTATCCTTAACCGCTTTTTAACAAGGCGCCTCACCTTTGTAACTGACCTATTTTTTTTTTTTATATGCTGCTGTTGTTTTTTTTTTTTTTTTTTTTTTCCCAAGATGTGATGTATCTTTATATTGTATTTAGAACTCAACTATCTTCCTTTTTTTGCATTAACAATGTTCATATGTCTGTTATGTACTTGGAGCTTTTCTCCCCGGGCCTCCGCTGAAAATGGACATGTATCCAGTCGGACTCTCCCGGTTAACAAATGTAAAATAAAAAAAAAAAAAAATAAAATAAAATAAATAATAAATTTTTCGGCCTACGAGGATTCTGATGCAGAGGAATCTATCCCCTCGGCCTCCCCTCCTGAAGAGCTGTCCTTCGAGGAGACACTTCACACTATGAGAGAGTATTTCCAATGGCAGGGCCAGGAATTCTCTGATTCCAGAAAGAGATTAAGGACCTTCTTGCATTTGCCTCAGCATAGACCTTTGGCTATTCCTCCTGTTTTGAATGTCATTGATGATGTGTACTCTGAGTCTAGCACAACCCCTGACACTCTTCTTCCGGCTCCTGTCAAACCCGAGAGGTACTACAGGGTCCCGGACTCACATCTTTTCCTTTACAAGGCCTACTCTGCTGATCCAGAAACTATTTCCCAGGGCCCTAAAGGGGTTGCAGCTGCAACTACTAAAAATCCACTCCCCTCTGAAAGGGAGTCCAGGGCTTTAGAGAGATGGGGTAAAAAAGTGTATACTTCTGCTACTCTTTCTATGAGGGCTTTAAATTGTCAATTTCATATGATACAGTACCAAGAGTATTTGTTAGATGAATTGCATAAAAACACTGTCTTCTCCTGAACCCTTAGATCGCAAATCACTTCAGGATCTGGTACATAACTCCCAACAGGTTAGCAACCATTTCTTGCAGTGTGGTTATGATGCATTGGAAGCTTCATGTAGGTCAGCTATGACAGGTGCAGGCATACGTAGGCATGCTTGGCTGAAGGAACAATCTCTGCCAGACCATGTTAAAGCAAAGCTTCTGGATGCTCCACTGGAAAAGCAAAAGTTATTTGGCTCCACTGCCCAGGAGGTCTTAAAGAAATTTGAAGAAAAGGCAAAATCTGTACAAACAGTCAAAGATTTTCTCCAAGTCCAACCTCCAAGATTTAGCAGAAATTGGCCTTCCAAGAATTGGTCCTTTCCAGACACAGAGAGATTTCAGAGAGGCAAGAACAGGCATGCCAGAGGTAGAGGGCAAGCTAGAGGCTCCTACAGAGGACGTCAATGGCAGCCTCCCAACCAGAGAGGTAGTGCAGGACCTACAACTGCTGCACAAGGACAGACTCAATTACTTTACTCTGACACCGCCAACCAGGGCTCAATTGAAAGCACCTTTGGGCGGAAAGCTTTCTTTATTCTCAGAAAATTGGCACAGTATTACAAGGGACAAATGGACACTACAAATAATAGACAAAGGATACAGGTTCCATTTTCACACATTACCAAAAAGAAAAGGCATGCCAGACCTGCCACCAAATCAAAGGGCAGAGGCTTTGAAACAAATCTCCAACTTAATGCAAATGAAAGCTATAGAAAAGGTTCCTCTCTCAGAACAAGGCCAAGGATTTTATTCCAGACTATTCCTTGTTCCAAGAAAAGAAAAGCAATGGAGGCCTATTCTCGACTTGTCCGCACTGAATACTTATCTCATTGTGCCAAAATTCAAAATGCTGACTCTACAGCAACTCCTTCCCATGCTGGGCAAGGGGTCTTGGCTGGTAACTCTAGACCTCAAGGAGACATACCTGCATGTCCCTATCAGACAAAGTTGCAGAAAACACCTCAGATTTCTTGCAGGTTCAGAGCATTATCAATTCTCAGCATTGCCCTTTGGCTTATCTACTGTGCCCAGAGTATTCACGAAATGCCTGGCATCAGTAATTGCACACTGCAGACTTCAGGGGATTCAAATATACCCATATCTGGACGACTGCCTTATACAAGCGGACAGTCAACAAACTTTGGTAAAACACTTGAATTATGCCATCCACCTACTTCAGGCCTTGGGATATACAGTCAACATTCACAAGTCAAGACTTGTTCCATCCCAAAGAATAACTTTTCTGGGTGCGAATCTAGACACAACCACCCAAATGGTTTTCCTCACAGAAGAAAAACAAAGTCAACTACCGGATTACTTCAAAAATCTGTCAGGACAAACTCAGCTGACTGCAAGGAAAATCCTGCAGGCCCTGGGTTACATGGCTTCTTGCATTCTTCTGATTCCACAAGCAAGGCTGCATATGAGGAAACTACAATGGTACCTAAGGAGTTTATGGACTCAGCACAGTCACAGCTTGGAAACTTTGATACCACTCATTCCATACCTTCAAAAGGAATTTCTGTGGTGGGCTCAAGCAAGCCAGTCAACAGGGGTCTGCCCTTCAGCAAACCAATAGCCAGCCAAACCATTACAACGGACGCTTCAGACCACGGATGGGGAGCGCACATGGAGGGCAGATGCATTCAAGGACTATGGTCACAAAAAGAGCTGCGCATGCACATAAACCAAAAGGAAATGCTGGCAGTGATACATGCAATCGAGGCCTTCAAACTCTTTCTGCATCAAGGCCACCTGCTAATAAGGACAGACAACATCACAGTTATGTGGTACATAAACAAGCAAGGATGCACCCATTCCTACCCTCTTTGCAGACTGGCAATGAATCCATGGGAACTTTCTTTGAAACTCAATATAGAGCTGCAATCCCAGTTTGTGCCAGGAAAGGACAATATACTGGCAGACAGCTTAAGCAGAAACATCATGGATGCACACGAATGGATGCTGCACCCAGACATCTTCCTTCAGATAACACAATCATGGGGGAGGCCGGACATAGATCTCTTTGCCTCCCCCCACAATCATCAGCTGAAGAAATTCTGCTCAAGGACATACCACCCACAAGCATGGAAAGTGGACGCCCTCTCTTTCAGCTGGAGAACTCTAACAGTGTATGCATTTCCACCTCTTCCATTAATGACCAAGGTCTCACTGAAGATCAGGACAGAGCAGCCAAAAGTGATTCTGATAGCTCCGGACTGGCCAAGACAGCACTGGTACCCACTGTTAAGGAGCATGTCACGCACAAAACCATGGCCTCTTCCACAATGGCCACTTCTCCTGACACAGCACAATTACAAAACTCTGCATTCCAACCTGAAAACCTTGCAACTAACAGCCTGGAAAATACCTTGATTCCTCCACAGGATAAGCTATCCAAGAGAGTGAAGGATACCATCATGGAAGCTCACCGGCCTTCCACAAGAAAGGCATATTTAGCAAAATGGAAATGATTTCACACTTGGAGCACCACAAAGGGCCTAGATGCGACAGTGATGAACATGGCACATATCCTGGAATACTTGGCAGAAATGCTCCACAATGGCCTGTCTTACTCTTCCATTAAAATTCATGCTTCAGCAATTTCAGCAGAGTACAATACTGATCCACCTGTCTTCTCTCATCCTCTCCTAAGACAGTTTCTAAGGGGAATTAAAAACATCAGTCCTCCAAGGAAACCACCAGTGCCTACTTGGGACCTTAACTTTGTGTTGGAAAAACTAACACTGCCTCCCTTTGAACCAGCAGCATCTGCAGAACTACAGTTCCTGACTTGGAAGACTGCCTTACTTCTGGCCATAACCTCAGCAAGAAGAGTATCTGAGTTACAGGCCCTCATGGCAGTACAGCCATTTCTTATTTTTCATCAGGACAGAGTCTCATTGAGAACCAATCCTTCATTAATGCCAAAGGTGGTATCCAGGGTCTCATTAAACCAAGCTATTCACCTGCCTACCTTCTTTCCAAATCCACAAAACAAAGGGGAAAAACTTCTGCACACCCTGGACATACACAGACAGTTGCGCTACTACTTGGACAGAACTAAAAGTTACAGAAAAACTGACCAGCTGTTTGTAGCCTATGCTGCTGGTGCACAAGGAAAAGCAATTTCCAAACAGACAATTTCAAAATGGATAGGGAATTGCATTCGTTTCTGTTACTCCTTTCATGGAAAAACTGTGCCAGCTAACATTAGACCTCATTCCACCAGAGCCACAGCCACCTCCACAGCCTTCTTAAGAGGGGTGGCTACCAAGGACATTTTAGAAGCTGCTACATGGAGCTCCGTGCATACATTTTCCAAGCATTACAATTTACCTTTATTTTCCAGATCCAGAGCAGGCTTTGCTACGGCAGTCCTGCAGGGCATTTTAGCTACACCATCCTTTACATAGATCCTCCACCCCCAGATTGGCTATGGTATTCTACCCATATGTGATGACTGCAGATGCATCCTTGAAGGACATAGTACAGTTTTGTACCTACCATAAATGTAGATGTCCGATAGGTATGCATCTGCAGTCAGGTTTACCCTCCCTCCTTCCCCTCTGTGGTATTTATTGGGTACTTATCCCTCTCATAGCTAGCTGGGGTTATCTATTATGGTGTATTTGTTTTATATATATATATATATATATATATATATATATATATATATATATATATATATATATATATATATATATATATATATATATATATATACATATATATATTTCTGTGCATTTTTGGAATTTATTGCATTTCTCCAAATTTAGCCTTCCTTAGAGGGCACCTGGCATCTGGGGCAAGAAAAACTGAAGAAGATGGCGTCGGCTGACGCTTTTATACCCCAGGCGCTCTGACGTCGGGGAAAGGGCGACTTCAGCTGACGCCGGACCCAGACTTTGGAATCCGGCCGACCGAAGGGCTGCCTAAGGCAGGACAACCCGTATGTGATGACTGCAGATGCATACCTATCGGACATCTACATTTATGGTAGGTATAAAACTGTACTTTCTGATGCAGAGCAAAAGGATCCAAGTCAGGTACGTCCTTCAAACTCTGGGTTCCATGGCAACAGCCATTCTGCTAATCTCTCTGGAATGCTTTCACATGAGAATTCTTCAGTGGCTTCTGTTTATGCAGTGGTCTTTCCAAGAGCTACCTATGACCTACATGATCATGATCTCGGATGCATGCAAAAGACATATTTCTTGGTGGATGGTCTCCCCACTAGTTACTCAGGGCAGACCTTTCATACAACCCCTTCCGGTAGCCACAGTGACAACAGACACCTCCCTGATAGGGTGGGGGGGCATTATCTGGGCAGGACAGTCCAAGGCATGTGGCAACACCACGAGTACCATCTGCACATAAATGTCCTGGAAATGAGAGCAGTGCTCCTTGTGTTGTAATCCCTTCAAGACTCTATTCCTTCTGGGACCATTGCTATTCAAACGGACAACATGTCAGTGGTGTGGTACATCAACAAGCAGGGCGGAACCGGATCCTACCCCTTGTGTCGAGAAACACTCAGACTTTGGCAGTGGGCGATTTCCTCCCATTGTTTTCTGATTGTGACGCACATCCCTGGGAGATCCAGCATCATAGTAGACAGGCTCAGCAGAGCTGTCCTCATGCCTCACAAGTGGTCTCTGAATCAGGAAGTTGCAAATCATGTTTTACGCAAATGGGGACAACCTTGCTGCAATCTCTTTGCCACCCCCTTCAACAGCAAATGCAGCAACTACTTCTCCCTTCTTCCGCTTCCAGTTCACATACCCAGAGATGCTCTAGTCCATGATTAGCCCCAGGGACTTCTTTATGCCTTTCCTCCTTTCCCCCTAATACCCAAATGTATACAGAAAGCAATATCGATGGGTTGCAAAATGATCCTCATTGCTTCCCACTGGCCTCGACAGATATGGTTCCCATTCCTGAACCATTACCTTCTCAATTAACCCTGGACTCTGGACCCAACTCCTGACCTCCTGCTTCATCAATCAGGTAGGTTGCATCAATCCCTCAAAACTCTCCAGCTCACAGCTTGATTGCTCCACTTCCAACCTTAGCCAGGCTTCCCAGGATTTCCCCAGCAGTCGGTGACATCATCGTCTCCTCTCACAAGTGTACAACGAGGAAAACTTATGCTAGCAAATGGAAACATTTTTCTTGTTGGGCAAAGGCTAGGAATGTGGATCCCTTTTCAGCCCCAGTCCACAAAATCCTGGAATTCCTAGCACAACTGTTTCACTCCAGGTCCACTTCTGCTATGATTAGGGTACAAATAGTGGCCATTTCTAACTTTCATGTTAGTTTTTCATACTCTAACATTATGTCTCATAAGCTCTGTAAAGCTTTTTTGAGAGGGACAACTCTTCTTAGCCTCCAGTGAGAGATCCCCCTCCTCCTTGGGACCTTAATTTAGTCCTAACCTCCTTAATTCTGCCCCCTTTTGAACCAGCAGCGTCCTGCTCTATCAAGTTTCTATCTTGGAAGACACTCTTTCTGGTAGCTATTACTTCAGCCAGACGCATCTCCAAACTTCAGGCACTATGTGTTCATCCTCCATACTTGGTTTTTCATAAGGACAGGATTGCTCTGAGGACTAATCCTTAGTTTCTCCCTAAAATCTGCTCAGAAAATAATTTAAACCAATCTATAGATCTTCCTGTGTTTTTCCCTGATTATACCAACAAGGCAGAGTACAAACTACACCAATTGGACGTTCATAGACAATTGTGTTTTTACCTACACAGGACTAAAGATGTAAGAAAGTTGGACCAACTATTCCTTTCTTATTTCTTGGGCAAGTAAGGTCTCCCAGTTTCCAAGATAACCTTGTCCAGATGGTTGTCACACACAATTTCTTTCATTTATCAGTTAAGGAACAAAGAGTTACCTATCAAACTGAAAGGTCATTCTACTAGGGCCTTGGCCACCTCTGTAGCCTTCCAGTCTAGGTTGCTCATGGATTCCATATGTGTAGCTGCCACGTGGGCAAACCTTCATACCTTTATTTCTCATTACAAGTTGGATATGGTCTCTAGGAGTAGAGCTGACTTTGGTTCCATTGTTCTGAAGAGTCTGTTCCACTGAGCCACCCAAGATTTTAGATGCTAGGGACGCTGTCCCAACCAGCAAGAAGGAAGGCGAGATGAAGACAACTAACATGAAACGTTATGGTAGGTACATAACTTCTTTTTCCACTCCCTGATCCTCTCTCATTGCGTCTGACTTCTCATCTAGCATCATCTTGGCAGATTCATTCCATAGAGCCCAAACTTTCTGCATTAGCACAGGGACAGCCTTTGAAAGACTGAAGAGCCTAAGAAGAGGGCTTGCAAGAGAAGTATCTAGACAAAGGCTGCCATGCAAGAAGTTCACTCTCTTCTGCATAAAAAAGCCATCCAGGAGGTTCCACCAGACCAAATCAGGTTAGGATTCTACTTGCATTTCTTTTTGGTTGCAAAGAAAATGAAGGAGCTTCATCCCATTTTGGATCTAAGCTTCTTAAACAATTATGTTGAAAAGATCCAGTTTGAAATTGTCTTGGTGCAGCCAAATCTTCATTGTCTTCAGAAGAGCAAACGGATGTGCTGTATGGATCTCCAGGATGCTTACATTTACATAGTCATTTCCAGTTCACAGCCTGTCTTTTGGTCTCACATCAGCCTCAGAGTATTGGCCAAATGCAAGGCGGTAGTAACAGCTCATTTATGTCTTCAATGATTCAAAAGTTTCCCTTACCTAGATGACTATCTTCTGATTGCTTCTTCAAGGAATCTCTTCTTCAATCATAGGATTATCTTATCCCCCTTTGTGCTTTCCTGGGTACTTTGGTAAACCCTGGGAAATCCAACCTGACTCCCACTCAACATTTAATCCTTCTGGGCTGCCATTTGGATGTGACCATAACTCTGATCTCTCTCTCTCTCTCTCTCTCTTTTCCCACAGGACAGAATTACCTCCTTGAAAGCTGCAGCACAAAATAATTTATTTATTTTTTTATTTATTTATTCATTTTTGTTAACCAGGAAAGTCATACTGGGTGAGATCCCTTTTTTAGAGGAAGCCAAGGGAGAAAAGCTGCACAAAAGTAACAAGTTTTTTTAAATACATTTTTTAAAATACATTTTGACCATGACTAAAAGTACCATCAATACTAGAGAATACAGGAGTGGATGACATTCAGTTCAAGAATTATGTAGAATTGTGAAGAATATGAACATAAACATGGTTTACAGATGTGAACTCAAGATACCGTTTACAGACGTGAATCTAATTATCCGATACAGCAGTAGGTGGATGTATTGAGAGGAGGAGGCAGGTGAAAGATGGACAAGGAGTTACATGAGGTATTGAGGAATGGGATATGGGTAGGACATGTGAAAAGAGTATGTAGGGGATATGGGTTGAAGCAGGAAGAAAAAGCTAAGCATTTCATGAATGGGAAAAGAGAAGGTGTAGGTAAAGGGGTTGTAGATCAGAGTGTAAAGTGTGTGTGCTTGTATCTTTAAGAAGCATGTAAGGCTGTATGTGATTGTATCTTCCAATGCGCACAGTTGAAGAAGTTGCAGCTCTAATACCGAATGCCACTGTATTTTCTGTTTTGGATCCAAAAAGTTAATTTTGGCAAGTGATGCTAGATCACAAATCCTGATTTCTAACTACTTTTGGTACTTTGTTTGGCAGATACAGATTTCTAAGCACGCCATTTGGAATAAATTCTGGAAGTGAAGTCAACATGCAATGGAGCAAATTTATTTGTATTATCCATGTGCCAGTTAGAGGCAGTGGTAAAGCAGAGCATGACAGAAACCTAAAGAAAGTTCTAGACAGAGCACATGAAGTGTACTTAAAGCTCAATCCTCTAAAGTGCAAATTCAGACTTCCAGAAGTTACATACATAGATTGTTTGTTTGTGAATACAGGCTCGAGACCAGAGCCGACCAAGCAAGCAGCTATTCTAGAGATGTCAGTGCCAGATATTGTATAAAGTTTACAACATTTTTTGGGCATGGTCAATTATTTAGGCAAATTAATACCAGACTTCAGTGATTTGACAGTATCTTTAAGAAAACTAAAATGCAAAAAACGTTGCATGGTCATGGTTAGAGCATCATTAGAAGGCATTTGAAGACCTTAAGCAGAAAATTGCCACCCCACCTATGTTAAGATACTGTGATGTGAATAAACCAGTTATTCTTTCCTGTGATGTTTCAAAATTGGGTTTAAGTGCAGTTATACCTGAAGAGGGCAGACCAGTAGCCTGTGCATCTAGAACACTAACGCAAACTGAGATACAGTATGCTCAAATTGAAAAGGAACTGTTGGCAATAGTATCTGCATGCTCCAAGTTTCATGATTACATTTATGGTCTAGCTATTCAGATTGAAAGTGATCATCAACTTTTAGTTACTGTTCTAAAGAAGTCTATGCATTCCACTCCAGCAAGATTACAAAGAATGATACTCAAATTGCAAAAGTACAATTTCAAATTTATTATACTAAAGACAAATTGCTTTATCTGACTGATAGCTTATTCAGATCTCCTAGAATTACAACAGAACAGCTTGATGCAGAGAATTTTGACTTTGATGTGATGTCAGTGCATATTTTTTCCACCACTAGGCTTGATGAGATTAGATCATACTCAGACTGATTCAATTTCACAGAAGCTCAATCTCTATATTACTATCGGATGGCCATCAAAACAATCTCGTGTTTCACCTGAAGTGCGAGTGTATTTTCCTTACAGAGAAGAATTGTTGATGGAAGATGGCATTATTTTCAAAGGTCCTAAAATCATTGTTCCTGCTTCCTTACAACAAGAATACATCCAGATTTAGCATTGCGGTTGCCCAGAAACTACATCCACTAAGAGAAGACCATGAGAATTAACATTTTGGCCTTCATTATCAAAAGACATTGATAGAGTTCTTTCTACTTGTTTAGTACGCAATAGTACTAGATTGCATTTGCAAAGAGAACTACTTCAGCTAAGTCCAATTCTTGACCTACGTTGGTCTACTGTAGCAACAGATATCTTTGAGTGGAACAATCAGCACTACTTAGTTTTGGAGAATCTTATTCAAATTGGTTCGAGATTGATCTACTACTAAATGTAACCTCAACTGCTGTTATTACTAAGTAGAAACATCATTTCTCAGTTCATGGTAGTCCTCACAAATGTTTTCTGACAATGTACTCAATTTACTTATAGGTTCATAGGTTCATAGGTTCATGCTAGGCTATCTGCCCTAGGGCATTTATAAGCCTAGCCAGAGTATGTTTGGCTTTCGCCACCCATTTTAAATTAATTTTGCTATGCCCTTTTTTGAGGTTAGTATACTGTGCCTCTGTCTAACAGTGACACAGAAGTGATACCCGGGGTAAACCTATGATCTCCCATCCACTCATCAAGATTCCTCTTGAAGAGAGTCAATGAGGGACTCTGCCTAACCTGGACTGGGATTTTATTCCATAGTGAAGGGAGCCTCTGGGTTATGAATCTGTCCCTCCAGCATGTCCTATTTATTTCAGTGCTGAGGTTCAAGTCTCTCGAGCGTGTAGCTCGATGGGATTTGGATTTTTTGAGGTGCAGCATGTCCCTTAATTATGGGTTGGACATGGCCTTATACGTCAGGCACAGGTCACCTCTGAGTAGGCGGTATGCCATTGAGTAGAGCTGGAGTTTCTTTAACCGGGCAGCATATGGCATCTGTTTGAGCCCTTTGATCCTCTTGGTGAGGTACTTTTGGGGTCTTTCCAGTTGCTGCAGGTGTTTGGTAAGGTACATCCCAAAAGGGGCATTGTACTCGATTATGGGCCTGATGAGGGATGAGTAAAGAGGCACGATGACCTCCTCTAATCTAGATGTGAATCCCTTCATGATTAGGTGGGCTATATAAAATGTTTTTCTAACCACTTTGGCCACGTTGTTGTCAAATGAGAGATTGCTATCAACTTGGGTCCCCAGGTCCCTAATGACTTCTTCTGTACTTAATGGATTACCACCTATGTGGTAATTTGTGGGCACTTTGTTTTTGCCAAAGGGGATGACTATACACTTTTTGGCGTTTAGCTTGAGGCCATGGCTCTGGCACCAGTTGTCTGTTTCTATGAGACCCTTTTGGAGGATGCTTGTGTCAGCTGGAGAGTCGATTATGGCGCCCAGTTTGCAGTCATCTGCGAACTTGGTCAGCCACAGTCCTTCCGTGTTGGCCTGTACCTCAGAGAAATATATACCAAACAAGAGAGGTCCCAGGACTGAGCCTTGTGGGATGCCACTTGTAACTGGTTTGGAGTCTGACATGGCTCCAGCAATTCTAACCATGTGGGTTCTGTCCTTGAGCCAGTTTGCAACCCATCTAGTGACATAGGGGTTTATATTTAAGCTGGTGAGCTTATCTATAATGCCTGAGTGGGGTATTGTATCGAAGGCTTTTGCGAGGTCCAGATAGGCTGTGTGGACCACCTTCCCTTCGTCAATGGCCTTGGTGACTGTTTCAAAGAAGTCAACCAGGTTTAAGAGGCAGGATCTGCCCTTAACAAAGCCAAACTGGGTAGGATCCAGTGTCTGTAGGTCCCCAATATCTTTATTTATGAGGTCCATGATGATCCTTTCCATAGCTTTGCAGACCAAGCTAGTCAGGCTTATGGGGCAATAGTTTCCAGGGTCCATTGAGGCACCACCTTTGTGGAGAGGGACCACTATTGCTGTACGCCACTCTTTAGGTACATATCCTGTAGTAAGGCTGAGATTGAACAGTAGTTTTATGTTTGGGTTTAGCTCTTCTTGGAGTTCATGTAGGACACAGCTTGGGACACCGTCTGGTCCCATTGATGCTGTGTTTTTTGCTTTGGAGAGGGCGGCTCCCACCTGAGCATCTGAGATGTCGGGGGGGCAGCACTCTGCTGGGATAGATATTTTCCCTTTTGGTGGGGAGGGGGGGGAGTTTGCGCTGAACCTGTCAGCTAGGATGTTGGCAATGTCTGTGGGATCAGTGTATTTTTTGTCATTTTGGACTAATTCTGAGCATATCTGGGAATTCCCACCCAGGTTCCTAACATAACTAAAGAAAGCCTTGTGATTATCTTTAGTGTCCTGTGCAATTTTTCTCTCGAAGCTGGCCTTTGACGATTTTATGAGTGCCCTTAGTTTTTGCTAATACTGATCAGAGATGCCTTCCCTTTTGGGATTTTGCTCTATCATGTAGTAGCTTCCTCCTTCTATTGTATAGTTTGTTTATGGCTGGGGTCCACCAGACAGGTCGTCTGCCTTTGGAGGATTGGGTCTTGGTTTTATTTGGGATTGCATGATCCATGCATTCCTGAAGGTGTTCATAGAATGCATTTATAAAGGATTCTGCAGTCTGGGCCGTATTTTCCACAGGCCCGGGGCCTTTGAAGGATTCCACCTCGGTTTTGAGGAGTGTGAAATTTGCTTTAGAGAAGTTTTTCACTGTGGTTTTCTGGGCAGGGGGTGGGGTCGGGATGTGAATATCCAGTGAGATCAGTTTATGGTCTGATCTTACCAGTGAGGGATACACTTCTGGTCTGGAGCATAGAGTCTCCATGTTGGTGATGATCAGGTCCAGTATGTTTTCCCCTCTTGTGGGAGTGGTAACAAGTTGTTCCATAGCATTTGAGTTTATGAATTCTAGGAACCTTTGGGCAATGGTGATGGAGCTAGAGTAATGCTCCCAATCTATGTTTGGGTAGTTGAAGTCGCCCAATATAATGGTGTTCGGAGAGACCTTCATATTTTCCAGTGTTCTCAGGAAGGCCGAGTGGGGTTCCTGGGTTTGGGAGGGTGGTCTGGTTACCAGTTGTTTCAGAAATCAGCAAAAGAATGGGGCTTTATACATGTCACTAGTAGTCCTGAATATCCTCAGTCCAATGGTCTAGCTGAAAGAGCAGTACAGAGTGCAAAGCAATTACTTGAAAGGTCAAAGCATGACAATACAGATATGTTCTTGAATTTGCTTAATCTCAGAAACATACCCCGTGATGATATTCTTGGCTCACCTGCTCAAAGACTACTTTCCAAGCAAACTAGAACTACACTACATATTTCTTCAAGTTTGTTGCAGCCTAAGTCGAAGAGCACTAAATCATCAAGGCTCAATTGTTTAAGAAGCGTAATATCCAGAAGTCTAGTTACAACTGATCCAGCAAACTACTTTGTCCATTGAGGGAAGGAGAGATGGTACTAATTCAGACAACAAAAAGTTTTGATTGAATAGAACAGATTACAGGCATCTGTGCCGAGTCAGGATCTTACTTGGTAAATTCCAAAGGAATGGAGAATAGGAAGAATCGCAAACATCTTCTTCCTGTACCAGAACCATCATTATCATTGCAATCACAACATTCTATCTGTGATGCAAATTCTTAGTCAAAGAATGAGTCAGATACTGTTTCCAGACCAGAACGTGTTCAAAAGTCTGATTCTGTTCCAGAGAGGGATTTTAAACATTCCACAGGTCAACCATTTTTCAGAAATTGTCCCAGTTGCTAAATCTAATTCCCAATTTTATGTCACATGATACAAAGTCTGAAATATCCAGCAACGTGGACTTGATTGTATATACCATATGTTTAATATTGTACAATGTATATCTATGGATTACCTGTGATTTCTGCATGCTAAACAGTCTCATAACAATTGCATGGTCTATTTCTCAAGGAGGGAGGATGTAGATCAGAGTGTAAGGTGTGTGTGCTTGTGTCTTCAAGACGCATGTAAGGCTGTATGTGCACATATATAACCCACACGTGTGTACAACCTTAGTGCCATTTTGTAGAAGAAGCTAGGGAGTAAGCATGCATGATGTTAGCCATTAATTGTATATGGGTCTATATCATGAGTGAAAGTTCAAAAGAACGAACGCTCTTATGATCGAAAATGTCAGACATTGAAATGCTTTTTCTGGGGTCACAGTACAGTGAGGCTAGCAATATTTGCTCTTTGCTCACTGTAGTATGACCTCGGAGTTGGAATATATGTTTACCGGGAGGTGTGGAGGGTGCAGCCCCATACAATATAACATTTGACGTTTGTGCTTTTTCAATGCTTGAGCGTTCATTCTTTTGAACTTTATCTCTTATGATATAGACCCAATGTATATAAGTTACTTAAGTTAGAGTCAATAGTCAACAGTAGTAATGTGTTTGTATGTAATAAAGCTGCTTGAACAGAACCCACGAAGACTCATTTATTCGTGTCCTAACATGAAAGTGACAGGGGTATTAAGGTGTGAGGAAGTAATATGCAGAAGGAATGAAAAGGGAGTAGTGTATATAAGGAATAGAATGGCAGGTAAAGGACTAAAAGGTGAAAAGGATACATAGTCGGTATTTAGAAGGGGAAAGTAAAAGTGAAGAGAGGAAAAGTGGGTATAAAGCTTGTTTGTTGGTAAGTGTTATTTATGTTAGAGAGTATAATTAGATGAACTCTAAGAGAGATTTAGCCAGGACTGGAACATCAGAATAACAAGTTGTTGTTTAGGTGCTGCTTAAGTTGGTTTTTGAAATGTGATGGTTTATCTGCTGCTATGATGGGATGACGGATTGCGTTCCAAATTTTGAAGGTATAGTTGAGGTAGAATAGAGTCACTGGAGCAGTTTTTGGATTTGGCAACTAGTAAGAAAGATTTGATGATCGAAGGTCCCGGCTACTGGAGTAAGATTGCAATAAATATTGGAGTGCACCACATTTTTCTGGCAGGTATATGTTTGTGAGTAGTGATTATTTGAGAATATTTTAAGTAATGGGAGTTAATTCTAGCCAGTTAAGTTCTTGTAGTGCAGTACAGTGAGAAGATCTGTGTAGAGTATTTGTTGCATCTAGTTTTGTTTTTTCTTTTTTCCTTAATTTAATAAGAATTGGGGATGCATGTAATAGAGTACAGAGCAGATGAGTTCTGGCTATTGACTGTCTGGTATAGTTGGTAAGGTATGGTTTGATTTTGTATAGGAATCCTAATTTCATGTGTGACTTTTTGATAACTTGAGATAGATGTTGGTCAAACTTCATTTTTGGTTAGAGCACTGTACACTTTTGTTTAAGATACTTTTGCTATTTTGGTACTGTTGGGATGAAGATGTTAGGTCTGTAAACTTTTTTGGTCTAGTTTGTTTTGTTAGGATTAAGTATCAGGTGAGTTTGTTAGCCAAAGTTCCAGAGCAGAGAAAGAGTTGTGTGATTTTTTTTGAAGTTTTGGTAGCATATGATCAGGGCAGATTAGTGTAGAATGATCTGCATATTGCACAATTGAGACAAGGTGGATTGCAGTGTGTAGTTTGTTAATAAAGTTATTGACTAGGAGTAGTCCCAGAAGTGAACCTTGAGGGACTCCCGCAGTGACTGTTAAGAGAGGAGACAAATGCTGTCATTTAAGTTGGTAGTTGTTGATCAGTTAATTAGCTATCTATGGAACTACAATAGTAATGAAAGACAGAGTTTGAGGAAAGAGAGTTCAGTAACCAGTTTTTGATGAGGAAAAGTGTTTGCCCACAAATCTATTTAGCTTTCTGTGTTGTCTAAGAAGATGGAGAAGACTAGTTTTCCTTCATTTCTGCTTTGATTGATAGCATTTATGAAACTAAAGAGGACAGTTGTTATATTATGATTGGGGCAGATTCCACGTTTGGTATATGTTAGAAGGTTATTGTTGGAGAGGTGAAAGAGTTGGGTGTGTATACATTTTTTCAGTATTTTGGATAGAGGGAATAGTATTGCTACTGGTCTGTAGTTAGTGAATTCATTAGAGTGTCTGCCTTTGTGTCATGGATGATGTGAGATATTTTCACATCACAGGGATATAGTTTTCTGTACTAAAGCGATTAATAAGGATGGAGATAGGGCAGGTAACATCATCAGCAGGAAGCTTAAGGTATTTGGTAGGTAAGTTATCACCTGCTAGGGTTGTTGGTTTTAGTTTGCTGTGCAGTTTTTTATAGCAGAGGTTCAGATGGGTTTAAAAGAGA
Source organism: Protopterus annectens (assembly GCF_019279795.1). NCBI lineage: Eukaryota > Metazoa > Chordata > Ceratodontiformes > Protopteridae > Protopterus > Protopterus annectens. Next base: position 770,936,140 of record NC_056739.1, on the reverse strand, counting down.
AAGTGTTGTTGCATGATGGATCTGGGGAGATAAGAGGAGATTGTGCTTTAGCTTTACTAAATGATAGTATGGGGCTATTAAAATAGGTGTTAAATTGTGTAGCTATAGTTCGTAGGTTCATAAGAAGTAGTAGGCTAGCTGCCCTTGCAGGCCATTTTAAATCTAGCCAATTTCTCTTAAACATGAAAATCAAACCATGTAAAGTCTCATTTAACTGGAACTCAAGCAACCAGCACAAGCAACTGGCAAAAAATATCGAAGAAATACAGTAAAATGTTCATGTGTTGCGCTTTCTGTTTCCCCCGCAGAAACATACCTTATGTTTTTAGTGTTTTAGAGTTTTAAAAAGGAAGATAGGAATACATTCCCTCTCTCCCCAACCTGAGAACAAGTCAAACCAAAGAAATAGTATAGGGTGCAGTATTAGGCAGGCCTATTTTTAATAGTAACTTTCAAGTAACCAGAAACTACAGTTATCTGGCATTTACCAATCCCTATGGGTGCCGGTTAACTGAGTTTACTGTACCTTGTATTGTAATTATGCCAATTCCCCAAACTGTATCTACATTATTAGTGATTTTGGGGGTTGGTATGGAAGAGTGACTAGGCTGGACGGAGTTTTTATTTATTTACTTATTTATTTGAGGACCAGATTGTTTTGGTGAATTTGTTGAATTTTAGAGTAGTACGACTGTTTATCTTTTTTGATGTGTGATTTTAATTTGTTTCTAAGTTGTCTATAGCTTTGTAGGGAGTCTTGTATTTTGTTAGCATACCAATGTCTCCAAACTTTTTATGTTTGTTTAAATAGCTGCTTGATGTCTTTTGTTAGCTAAGGAGTAAATATTGATCTATTGATCTTACTCTTTTTGTTCTGAGTGGTGCCATTTCATTTTAGATGTTTAGAAAGGTGGTATTAAAGTAAGTTACAGCATCATCTAGGGGTAGTGTTCTTAGGTCCAGTTACAGAGGTGAAAGGTAGAAATTAAGGTTTGTGTATTAAAGGTTTTTAGGTTGTGGACTTGTAGATATGTGACAGTTCTATGAGAGTAGAGGCATTATATCAAGAGTAGGTCGGGGGATGGCCGCTAATACTATCTGGAGACATCCTGAGAGATTAATGTTAGAGAGTTTATTTAGCATCCAGTCTAGTTTAGATTGCCTATTTGTGGTTTTATCTAATTTAGATGTCTGGATTAATTGGGAGAAGCCATGCAGGTTTAGGGAGTTTAAGGGGGATTCTGTACTGCAGGTTGGCCAGTCAATATTAAGATCATCTATTATGATGGTTTCTTGATGAATGTTTAGGGTTGTCCAGTGGAGAATGTCTTCTGTTTTAGTTAGGTTACTACCTGGGAGAATTTATATTCATATAGAATGTCTTCTGTTGTAGTTAGGTTACTACCTGGGAGAATATATATTCCTATAATGGTAATATATTTATTGGAATTTATTTTGAGTTTAGTAAATATGTTTTTTGTGTTGTTGAATTTTAGGGTGTTAAGGTCAAGAAGTACTGCCTGTAAATTATTTTTATAGATAATGGCTATTCCACCTCCCCATTTGTTTATTTTGTCAAGCCTGTGTATATTATTCATGGGGTAGAATTTCATTATTTTTTATTTCTGCTTTTAGCCAGGTTTCAGTTAGTACTGCTATGTCTGGAGAGCAGTGTGCAAGGCTGGCATGGAATTTGTGTATCTTATTTGCTATGCTTTTGCGATTCATGTTGAGGAGGAACAGATTTGTTCCTTTAGAGGCAGCAGTAACTGTTACTAAGTAGAGGTATACTGCAGGGAGGGTTATGCATGTTTTGTTGTTTGATACTGGGGCCAGGATTTGGATGAATGTCACTGCTCAGTTTGAGATGAGATACTAAATGTGAGAGGGATTCTAACCATTTTATCCTTGGTATGTTATACCTTGAGATGGTTTGGGCTGCGGTGTATAGGATTATATGTCTGAAAGAGAATTGTTCTATGATTGTTCTATGTAGCGAGTAATATATAATTCAGGGGGATATCTGAAAATGTATGGGCTTTGTGTTGTGAGGGTGGGCGTCAGGATTGGTAGCTGACTGCAAGATGCTGGGTAAATGACTATTGTAGAATGTTGGCTGAACAGTTAGAGTAAGGAATGTAAGTATAATTATGTAAGCGAAGAACATTTTGAGGTAGTTAGGAGAAGAGGTAAGTTGAATTGTATGGTTTACAAAGGGGAGGCTTAGCTGTAGGAGTAAAAGCAGAGAGGTGTCCTGGATTCAAGGGAAGATAAGAAATGATAGGCGGAATAATTGAGGTAGGTAGTGGGAGGATGAAGGAAATTAGTTACAAGGTTGGATTGCTTGAAAAATGGGAGGGGATGTTAATTAAGTGAAAAGGAAATGAGGTAAAGGATGGGGGATATTTATTTCACATTTGTTAACCAGGTTAGTCCAACTGAGTTTGAAAACAAATCCATTTTCAGTGGAGACCTGAGGGATATGTGATGTAATTGATGGAAAAGTGGGGTCTATGGAGAAATAGTAGTGTAACTGGTCATGGTGTCGAAAGTGGGTGTGGAATAGTGGTGTAAGTTTAGATACACTAGGGGTTGGAGGTTGGGAAATGGGGGTAGTGTAGGGGAGCAGAGTGAGCCCAAGTGGAATGAGATGCACCTGGCTGAAGTGTTGCAATGCTGTCCTCTTTGTTACAAAAAACTATCTGTCAGCAAGTGAAAACAGCAGGTCAGTGATAAGAGTCTCTGACTGCACTTAACTGTATAGTTGAAGGAGTTAGGTTGGGTACATGGACATTGGTTTCACCACTTGTAAATAAGACTGCTTATTAATGTGGTTCATAGCATTCCTGTGCTGGGATACCACTATTTATTTTATTAATAGACACTTATAATCCTGATGGGTTGAGACAGGAGATCTACTGGAGTTTGATCATCCTTCAGCATGGTTGCTCTTGAGATTTTAGGGACTCATGGCATCATTGATTGTGATTGTACAATTTACTCATCACCTAATGAGAATCCTGCAATGACGACTCCAGTCACAGTGGTCTCAGAAGTATGATTTCCTGTCTCAACCCATCAGGTTAATTCAGACATGCGGAACTCATCTAAATTGGTGGTTTCATTCTCCACTCATATTTGCAGGCCCTTTACAGGTCGTCTCCCCTATAGTAACTGTATCCACTGATGCATCCTCTCTCAGGTGTGTGGGGGGGCATTGTGAAGGTAGAATGGTCCAAGGTTTTTGGTCAGACTCAGAGGCTTGTCTTCGTATAAAAGTCCTAGAAATGTGGGCTTTTCTCCTTGTGTTGCAGGAATTACAGGACTGTCTTCCTGTAGGAGAGATAAACATACAGATGGACAATATAATAATTCATACATACAAAAACGAGGGAGATCCATATCATATCCATTTTGTCGTGAGGCCATGAGAGTATGGCAATGGGCGATGGCCTCTCACTGATGGCCTTACTGCAACACATATCCTGAAAGGTTCAGTAATATAAGGGGCAGGCCCAGCAGAAACCTCCTGTTACCTCATGAGTGGTCCCTGAAACCAGCAATTGCAGAGATTTTGAATAACTGGGGCAAACACTGATGGGGATTAAGACCAACATTTCACAGCCTATACATCTTTGTGTTTTTCCTGAGCTACCAAAACAAAAGAAAATACATTTTACATACCTTGAATGTACACAGGCAGCTTCATTTCTACCTTCACAGAACAACTCTCTTCAGAAAAAATGAACAATTGTTTGTATCCTTTGCACAAAACAAATTGGGCAGGAAGGATCTAAGATTTCTTTGTCTAAATGGCTTTCTGATTGTATTTCTTTTCATCTACACTTCTCAAAATAAATCCTTGCCCTACAAGCCCAAAGCTCACTCTACTAGAGCCATGGCAACCTCAACAGCCTTTTTCAGGTATCTGCCCTTGGATGACATTTGTCAGGTATTACAAGTTTGTGTGTATTTCCAGAGTCAGAGCTTCCTTTGGGGCTTCCCTTCTGAAGGGTCCCCTGTCTTGAGGTCACACTGGAGTCTGAAGGACTTTTTTCCTAGATCTAAGACAGTAAAACTGTAAGGCTTAGGTTTAAGTGTCAAACTCAATCTGAACTAGTCAGGGAGGAGTGGGGCATTATGGGTACAATTTTATGAAGGGCTCAAGGCTGCAACACTAAATCAGCTGGATCAGATCCAAGCAGTCTCCAGGACCCATATATAATAATGGATGGACTGGGATAAGCACTTACTTTTTATTTTTGTTTGTCTGGATCACATTAGCAGTGCTCTGCCTTACCCTTTAGGCTATCCAGTACTCCAGAAGTTTCACAGAGTGTCTAGCTGCTGTCATAACTGACTGAAGAATGCAGGGTATTAACATTTTTTCCTTATTAAGACTTCCTGCAAAGGGAAGGATTCCAAGAAAACATTTTAGAATTGTTATTTCTGACTCCTCTCATAGGATTGCTTCTTCTGGGGTGCCTGTTGGACACCTCAGTACAAAGAGCTTTTCTTCCACAGAAAAACACAGATCTATATTTAGTTCTTTTTCTGGGGGTTTCTAGACAGACTTCCATCTCAGCAAGGGAATTCCTCAGGATTTTGGGTGTCATGACACCTCTTGAAAGACTCCATGTGAGAAAGATACAGCGGTATCCAAAATCACCATAGTCTCAATATCAACATTTATTGACTTTTCAAACTCTAGTTGTAGGATTTGTATAAAGGGAGAATGTGGTGGAGACACCAAATTTCTCAAAGTCCAGGTCTCCCATTCTCCCTGGTCACCACAGAAGCCTCAGACAGTGCTTGGTGAGCAGTGTCAATGAGCATAAAAGTGCAGGATCTTGAAAAAGAAAAGACAGACCAAATCACATCAGCATAGAAGAAAATGCTCACAAATCTCTTAATCATTTGTGGTCCCCAGCACCACTTCAAGTGTTTATAAACAACATCTTAGCACCTCTTCAGCTGTTCAAAGGCAACACTACATGATGTACATGAACAAGCAAGGGCCAGATTTTGTACCTTGTGCAGACTAGCCATTTTAACATAGAATATAGCTTTATAGCACAGTTTTACTCTGTAGGCATTTTCCATCTCATCAGGACAAAACTGTGGTAGGCAAGCATAGCAGGACCTGGACAGACCCTCAAGAATGGAAAACAAATTGGGGAGTCTTCCAGGATTTGATCCATCAGTGGAAAACACCTCACGTAGATATTTTTTGCTTCCTGTCTAAAGAATATAATGGCAAAGATTTGGTTCCATGACTCCTTGCAATAAGGCCTGAAAGACAGAAGCCTTTTCTTTTCCATGGACAAGAATATCCCTGTGTGTTTTTCCACCCTTTCCATTGATTTCCAGGGTACTTCTGAAGATTCAGAAAGATTCTGCAAAGATCATTGTGTGACTCCCTTCTGGCCTAGCTCTCGAGCTTTACTGTGGTTTCTTGTCAGTTAAGTAAACTAATTATCTTTATATATTTATCCTTGCCTCTTCTTCATATACCTTTTATATTCCTCCCTTATCCTACATGTTATCAGTGTAATTTTACTTTACCATTGTTAGTAATTTATTTTTCCATTTTAAGATATCCTTGTGGTAACATCTCTTAATTATCATCATTGGTAGTTTTTTCTTCTCTTTCTTCGGATTTTTTTCCAAAAAAAAATTTTTTTCTTTGTTATTCTTAGTGCTATATTTTCTCAGGATGGCTGAAAAGCCTTCAGGTTTAAAAAAGTATAAGGATTGTGGGCATAAGATTCCCTCTTTTTGATGCACACAATTTATGTGTATGCTGTTTAGGCCCTGCTCATCTAAAAGTACTGTATGATATTTGTAAAGCTTTCAATCCACGGGCCTTATTAAACCATAAGAACAAACTTATTCTGAAAGGTCTTCTGCCTGGAACCTTCTTGGAATAGCTCAAACCTCCAAATTAGACAAAAAAGATCCCAGAAAGTAGCCATCAGACTCTTCTGGATCTTCCACTCTGTCTTCTGATCCTACCAGGGAGCCAGCCTATAAAGTACCAAAACAGTCAAATCCGAAAACTAAATCTTTGGATCCATCTGCCTCAGATGCCAGATCTGTTTCCTTGGGTTTGATACCTTCAGATCTGAAACCACTCCCTCAGATCTGGTATGCATTATCTCTGGACCATGTTCTTTCCAGGCTGCCATTACATTTTTTTTTGAGAGACACCACCATTCTAGGCCCTGTTTAATGGCCTCTTTTTCCCATTCTTCCAAGAGCCTGACAGAAGCAGATGTGGATAGAATGATGAAGTTTTTCTCGGCACAGATTCAGATGGGAGTTCTCTCAGCTCCTACCCCTTTTTGTCTGGAGACCTTCACCAGTGCCACTCCACAAATCTTGCTCCTTCTCCAATCGGATCCTTGACTATGAAGCCCTTGTATCTGAGTGTTCTGGGGCCATCTGTTTTGAATTTAAAGATTGTTGTATCTTCGGCTCTGATACATTCTCTCAGTGCACCAGTCCTGAGTGCGTCTGATGATTCTCTGAACTATAGTGTCATTATCTGATGTGAAATTCTAGATTCGACTCTGAAGTTGTCAGAGCCAACTCTTCCCTTCAGAGCCTTGGCATGGAACATCTCAGCTTCAACCTCTGACTCAAGTGGCTGCGTTTGGATCAGAGGGAGTTGACGGTCCAGAAGCATGTCTTCTAGGCTTCATTGGCCTCCTTCTCCCAGAGCATTCTGTCTTTGAGGTGGTGGAAAGAGTGATCTCCGTTTCTACAGGATGGACAATTCCATGGGCTTGGAAAGAACCCGACACTGCTGAGCCAATCCCCAGGAGACCAGACAGGATCCTGGCACCAATTAAAGGAAGAACATTTTGGAGCAAAGGAGTACCAGTAGATGCCATGGTCACAGCAACAGTCACAAAGAAGGAACTTGCGGAACAGAGTTCATCTGTCTATCCCCCTACAGGGAGTCCAGGGTGTTGGACAGATTTGGGAAGTGTGTATATTCTTCAGTGACCTTGGCACTCGGGTTGCTAAATTATTTGACATTCTTTACCAGACCTCAGAGGGACTTGATTAAAGAACTTTTCAAAGCCCTCTCTGGGACCATTACTTCTGAGGCACAAAGCAATGTTGCCTTACAGTTGGCTACCTTACAATTAATCTCAAATTCATCCATGAGGCAGATTTTACATGCAGATGAAGGTAATTCAAGGGCAGGAAAGTTCAGGCACTTCCATTAGGATACATGCCTGGATGTTCCTGGGTGATTTTGCTGAGCTCTTCAAGTCCTCCTTCATCAATGCTCCCTTTGATGAAAAGTATTTGTTTGGTCATAAAGTGAAAACACACTGTCCAGGTGTGAGTAAAATGGTAAGACCCTGTCTGCAGTGGGTGTATGTTTTTCAACTCTCTTTCAAAGAACCTTTTCAAGGAGTCAACGAGGAGGTCAAATTTGTAGTTCAGAATGTCCTAAAGTCCTTTCCATGATCCATTTGGAGATAGATCTCCAAGGAGCAGAGAGGAGAACTCTAATGGAAGACACCACCTGCGCAGCAAAGAAGACCTACAGAACCAAGGGTCCAGAGATACCTTGTCTGACAGATCCTACCAGCATTACTGAAAGGAGGTCCAACTGTCCACCTCAAGAGGCAGTCAGGGTTCATCTATCTCTGCACCAGAGAGCCTGGATAGACATTACAAAAGATACAAGGATGCAGATGATTATTTCTAGAGGTTATACAATACCCTTTTTCCTACCCCCTGCCCTGTAACAGTAAACAACATTCCTGATGCTCCACCCAGTCAGAAGGAAGCAGTAGCTCTAGAAATAAAAATGCTGCTAGAAAAAACAATCATGCAAAAGGTCCTCCAAGACCAAAATGAGTATGGAACTTACTCAAGATTCTTTTTAGTGGCAAAGAAAACGGGGGAATGGAGACCATTTTTTGATCTCAGCAATCTGAACAAATCAGTTCAGTATACAAAGTTCTGGATGGTCATGGTTCAGTTAATTTTGCCCTTCCTGCACAAGAATTACTTGATATGCTTCTTCAGGATGTGTACTATCTCATAAAAATGAACAGGCAATCCAGGAAAAATGTACCCTTCTATCTGGGAGCCAGTCATTATCAATTCAGGGCACTGCTCTTTAGCCTGACCACAGCCCCCATGGTGTTCACTAAATGCATGGCAGTAGTAGCAGCTCACTTGAGACTTAAGGGATTCTGAGTGTTTCTGTATTTGGATGATTGGCTCATAACCATTCCAACCAGGCATCTTCTGATAAAAGCACGAGAGTACATACTCCAGCTTTGCTGTCATCTAGGAATTACTATCAATAACAACAAATCTCAGCTATATCCATCTCAGACATTAGAGTTCAATGGGTTCTTGTTCAGTACAGTATCAGTGATAGCCTCCCTTCCCTTTCCAACAGTACAAACTATTTGATTTCAAGCCAAAAATATAATTCAAAATTCTTCTCTATCAGCTCAACTGATTCTACAAGCCTTGGGGTTAATGTCCTCTGTGACAGTCATAAAGTGAAAAAGTATACTCTCCAGGTGTGAACAAGATACCCTTCAGTGGACCCTAGCAACTCAGTGGTCCATGTTACACCAACCTGTGTACACCCAGATCACAACAACTCAAGCATGTAAAAACTACCTCTTGTGGTGGATTTTTTCACATCAGATATTACAAGGAAGTCCATTCATTCTTCCTCAGACCAAAGCCATAATTATCAAGTATGCTTCCCAAATTGGATTGAGGGCATGTCTTGGGAAAGACAGTCCAGGGCACATGGTCCCCCACAGAGGCCAACATGTATATCAATGTCCTGGGAAAGACAGCAGTACTCCTAGCATTGCAGGCCTTTCAAGACTCTCTCTCCTGGGACTATTACGATACAGACGAACTATATGTCAGTGGTATGGTATATTGACAAACAAGGAGGAATCAGATCTTACCCCTTGTGTCAGGAAGCTCTCAGAGTGTGGCAATGGGCAATTTCATCCAACTGATTTCTGATAGCAATGCACATTCTGGGGAAATCCAACATGATGGCAGACAAGTTAAGCAGGTCAATTTTATTGCCTCATAAGTGGTCTCTCAACATGAAAGCTGCAGAAAAGATTTTCCATCATCAACCTTGCTGCAATCTCTTTAACCTCCTGGGTGACTCTGCCTGCCAGTTCTTTGCCCTGATCCGCCCACTGGTAGAATCACTGAGGGACACTGCTCCATGATTGGTCCCCCAGTGTCATCTACAGTATGCTTACCTCCCAATCCCTCTAATCCCCAAGTATCTCCTGTTGGTTCCCCTTCATTTGGCCTCATCATGTTCACTCTCCATGGATTCTGGATCCAATTCCAGACCTTCTTTGTCACCCAACATTTTAGGCCTAAAACTGACTGCATATTTTTTTCCACTTCCATTGATAGCTAGACAACCCAGGCTGTCCTCCTCTGTCTGTCATAGTCTGTCTTCCCATAAAGCTTCTACTAGGAAGATTTACAGAAATAAATGGAAAAGCTTTATTTTGGGGCACAGCAGAAAGACATTGACCCTTTCTCAGCACCAGTACATAAAGTTCTCGAGTTTTTGGCTAGAGTTTTTATTTAATAAAGGGGATAGCGCATTTACTATTAAAGAAAAACTAGCTGCCGTTTCTAATTTTCATACAGGAATTAACAGTTCCACCTTAGCTTCTTCAGAAATTTGTAAGTCCTTTACAAGGGGTACCTTTCTTCTGTCAGCGGGAATATGTGTTGCCCACTGCTGGTAAGCGACATTTAAATATGACTATATGGATATGCACGAAACAGGACTAAGCTTCTCCGAATATCGCGCAGATCACGGTCAATGATGTCCAGAACAGGTGAAACTAGCATTATTCACCCCTGTACTAATAGAACCTGCTCTGAAGGGTAAAACGACCACTGCCAGGAGTAGAACACGCAATCATGTATACAATCACCTAACACTATTGCTAGCCAAGATTTACCTATGGTAGGGTTGCCACCTCTTCAGATGACCAATGTGGGACATATGTCAGATGTCTGCAGGCCAACACATACACCCGGCCAGTACGAAAATCAGAACTTCACTGTTTTGCCTAGATAAAAGCTTATTCTTATAATGTTTTAGTTACTTATTCTGTTTCTTATAACATATAAGTGGTTCAGATACAGAATAACTGTTTTATGCAACTATTACATAAACTTTAGGAAATAAGTTTGTCCTAAAATCTCAGGACATTTGCCATGTTTACAAATATTTTGCAGGACACAACTGCCCAAAGAGGGACTGTCACTTGCAAAGTGGGACAGGTGGTAACCCTAACCTATGACAGGTGTGTAATGTGATGGGTACAGACACAAACGTGCGGAGTCCAGGAAACAGTATAGACCGACAAGTACACAATGAAAGGTGTAGCTTGCCTGTCACTATATATATCTATATCTATATATCTATATATATATCTATATATATATATATATATATATATATATATATATATATATATATATATATATATATATCTATATATATATATATATATATATATATATATATATATATATATATATATATATATATATATATATATATATATATATATATATATATATATATATACACACATATATACATATATATAATACAGATAGAAAGGGCAATAGAGTGATATATGCTGATATATACGGATTCACCGATATCTGCTAATATATTGATAGGTCAATGATATTCATAACACCTTGGAGGTACAAATAAATAGGATACTGCCAACTATGGAATGTGTCACATACCAACACATGTAAACACGAGGCTGAAAGACCGAAAGAACACAGTACTGGAACAGTAGAACCGCGAGTAATAGTATGACGATATGAAGGGACATTTAGTTACCGCTGCCGGTGTTGTGGTCCACGTAGGTACTGTGTTCAACTGTGTTTGTGAGTGCTGTGGTCTGTGTATGTGTGTGTTGAGGGTGCCGTGTGCATTTCCGTGTGACTGTAATGCGTGTGTATGTGTCCGTATCGTGTGATTGTTAGTGCCAACTCGGAGGTAGATCATTATGGTAGGTGTGGGTATAGCCAGCCATAGGCATACGGTTACCACCTGTCCCACATTAGGAGGGACAGCCCCTCCCTGGGCAGGTGTGTCCTGACATAAAACATTACAAAGGGCAACTGTCCGAGATTGTAGGACATTATCATGTCCCATATATTATGTAATAGTTGCATGAAATAGTTATGCCTGTATGTAAGAAACGTAAATGTTACATGCAATATGATAAGTAGCCAAAGTCCCACAACAATAGGTATGTATTGAGGATAAAAGTATGTGCTATCCTGTGTACTGACTGTGGCTGTGTGTCGGCCTGTAAACACCGCTGTGTGTCCCGCATGTGTCCAACAATGGCCATATGAAAAGGTGGCAACCCATAGCAAAGAGGTTCTGTCACCAACACAACTGCAATGACTGCAAATATCTGGGACAGAAATGCACAGGATAGCTGTCATTTAGAAATATCCCTTTACATATCGCTGCAATTCCGGAGGTATGGAAGTATCAACCTCACCTGCATACTATATAGAAACCATTTAACAATGGCCCAATGTAAAATCCCGTAACATAAGTCTACTAACTGATAGCTCTTTAATTAGGGAAGGAGTCCACACACATATATATGGAATTTGTAGAAATGCAAGCTCCACAAACCTGTATATGCTACGTACACCCACCGACATCCCCTCACACTAGAAACTATAGCAATACAGACTGTAATTACAGCACAAACATCCAGTCAGTCAATTATATCTGCAGAACTGTTAACATACCTTGTGAGAGACACAATTAAAGGCGCCATGCAAAATTGTAGTCGTTGTATAATGGAACAAACAGCGATGTTACAGGTTTTGTTTGCAATAGTCCGTTATCAGACAGTTGGGATGACAGGTACACCCACATGTTGAACCACATACTCTAGCTGTCACACACAATCCACGGGGGACATGAATCCAAACTATACTTGTCTCTACACATAGCAGTTGCAATTACACACAACAAAACACAATACAGGCCGTCTCCCCGAAGGTAGGGCAAATGGGCAACGCCCAAGTGGAGAATTCAATTATACCCCACTGTTGCCATGTAATTAGTGAATGGAGTAGCTGCACAGCTGATGTGCAAGTAATTAGTTACTCAGGAACACCAATTGGCAGCAGGAAACCACATGTTACAGGTATCGACGTATATAAGGATGACTTGCCAGACATTCAAACCGTATGCTCATACCATATAACTGTTTAAACAGTGTAAAAGAGACGAAAGTCCAGAACAATAACAAGGTATGTAGAACACTCGATGTAAGTGTATGTATAGCATGTTTTGTATTAAATATGTTAGTGTATGTATAGCCTGGTTTGCATTAATTAAAAGTGTCCGCAATACATAAAGTGGGAAAAGGCAGTGGGCCACAAGGTAAACATCCCAGACACCACAAAGGATGCTACATGAGGACTTTAGACAGAACAATTCCATACCACCCGCCATCAGTGGTAGGGTATGTCCAACAAGTACGTGCCATAGCAGGGGATGGTATATGCTGATATACTGTCACAGTAGGCATGTGTATGGGCATATAACGACAATGACATGTCTAAGGTTGTCCCGCTGTGCAAGTATGCTTTGCATTATGGGATACTATGTAAAATATGTGTAATGTATAGTATTGTAGGTAGATATGTCAGATATGCTATGCAGCATAACAGGCATATCATGCATACCAAAGGTATCATCTATTGGCATGTACAATAACAATAACAAGATACATATGGCTTGTAGTCATGGGACATTGTAATAGCATGATAGCTAATCTAAATGGAAGGGCTACCAAGTAACCATGCACAAAGGGCATGTAATAGCTTCACAGGTTCATAGTGGGGTACTATGCAGTCCGGCAGGTCTATGTGTAAGCACAAATACAGTGCTCACACCAGTGGCACCTCTCTAGGGTAGTGTCCTGTGAACAGCAGAGCCATGTGTTACCTGCACCTCTGCACAGTACAGCCACTGCAGTGATCCCTGGTGCACATGTGTCTCCCATCCACCAAGTGAGGTATCACATGAACAGTGCTATTGAGTGTCCCCGCGTGATGTACATAGGAATCATGTTCCAAAGCATGGTGAGTGTCCGGTATGTGCACATATCCATGAGCATGTTGCTCACAGTGGCTTTTGCTTATGTCACGTATGTGGAGTATATCCATTAATATTGTTGTGGACATGGGCCCTATCTGTTCAGCAGAGGTCACCCCTGAGTATGTAGTATGCAAATGTGTACAGACGTGGTGTCCGTAGTTCAGCTGCATACTTTAACTGTCGGAGCTCAATAAATGTCATGGCATGTTAATGTTGTGGTATGTAAAGCTGTAGCTGTTGTGTAAGGTACACCCTAAACAGGGTGTTGTACCCATGACTGTGTGTAGAAGTCTGGAGTTCAAAGTTACAATGGGTGCCTATGTGCCAGCTATATACCCAGTACAGATAAGTGTGGCCACGTAGAAGGATATCCATGCCACAGTGGCAATATGGTAATCACAGGAGTGGGTGCGACATATGTGTGTACTACAAACACGTACAATGTGACATTTATGTAGGGGACTACCACCTATGTGATAGTCAGTGGGTGAGTGGTGTAATGCAAAGGTGATGTTCATGCACCTTGTGTCATGCAGCTTGAGGCCATGATATTCATATCAGGTATCCATCACAGTAACACCTGTATGGATGGAGTCAGTATCAGCTGGTGGATCAATCATGGTGCTTTGTATGCAGTGGTTTGCAAAGCTAGGCAGGGAAAGTCCCTCTGTGCTAGCCTGTACCTCAGGGAAGCATATACCGAACATGAGGGGCCCTATGACTGGGGACTGTGGTATGCTAAGTGTAACTGAAATGCAGTAGGTATTATGGTATGCTACCCTCATTGTGTGTGTCCTGTCCATGAGCCACGTTGCATAACATCCTGAGACCTAGGGTACGATGTGCAGGTGGATGTGTATGTTGTCAATACTAGAATGGAGAACGGTGCTGAAAGGCAATGAGAGGACAATGTAGGCTGTGTGGACCCCCGTACTGTCATCAACTACCCTGGTAACTGTATGAAAGGAGTCCACCAGGTGTAGGAGCCATGCTCTGGCCCTAACAAGTCCAACCCAGGTGGCATCAAAGGACCAGAGCCCAACAATGTCTCTGTGAATGATGTCCATGATGATGTGCCCCATAGCCGTGCAGAACAGTCCAGTCAGGTGTGTAGGGCAATAGTCCCACTTGTGCATTGTGGCACCACCTTTGTGGAGTGTGATAACTGTTGCTGTGTGCCATTGAAGGGGCCACAATGTCTGATACAGGGCTATTACTGAATATGGTGGCCTAGTGGGGAGACATGTCATTCAGAGGTTTATGGACATCACAGCCTGGGATTTTGGAAGGTGACATGGGGCCAGTGTCCCAGGACATATAGAATGCAGGTCAGTACTGTGTAGTTGTGACTGCAGGGACACCACAATGTTCCTGCATGGATTGTGGCCCTGTAGTGAGTGAGAGGGTGTAATGTTAGCATTGAATCCATCCACCAGCATGTTGCCAACATCACCTGGTTCTGTAATGTTCTTGAGTGACTGTTGTATGTGAGAGCAGATATGGGTATTGCCATTGACTACTGACATATCACCATAATGCCTTGTGGTACACCCTGGAATTTGTCACAGTAATGTTTACGTAGCTAGTTTTGGAGTATGTGATGAGGGATCCCGTGACCCTACCAAGGCTGACCAGTGAGCTACCCCAGCCATGGGATTGTACACCACTGTGCAACAGCCTCCACCTGTTGTTTTAAATTATGTCCATGGAACTTGACCCCCAGAGTGGCGTCTATTATCTGGTGGGTACCGTCATGGCTCTGTGTGGAATAGCATGATCCATGCAGTCGTGTATGTGCTAATGAAGTGCACTGGGGTATGTTTCAGTATTTGTATGTGCATTGTCCATCTGCATGGGTGTCATGACGTTAACTACCGCTGTCATATGACGTCTGATAACCCCAGGTGTGGTACACCAGTCACATGTTGGTAGTGTTCATGTCAAGGATAATGTTGGTCTTGGAGGTGGTGTGTATGGGTTGATTCAGCCGAGTGGAGGTTATGACTCACGGACAGCGTTGGCCTAATGTGTCGCTACATGAGTGGCTATCCCAGTTAAGTGTGGGGAAGTGTCAGTCTCACATCAATAGTTGCTGTCTGAGACCTACTGTCCAGTGCACCAACAAATGAGGTCTGGTAACAGTGGGGTATGTTGTTAAATCCGTAGCTTGTTACAATGTGTATAGCGGTTCTGGACACAGTTAGTTGCATGTGGAGCACCTCTGCTGCATTGTGCTAAGTGACTCACCAGAATGTGTGTACAACATAGTGGAATATGGGAACACCTCAGCCGTGGGTGTGCCAGTCCAGGTACATGCATGAAAGGTATAGTCTGTCTAAAACCTGTCATTGCAGGTGTGCTCTGCAGAGCCTAGAGGCAGGTCCCAGTCACTGCAGAGATATTTTAGTGGTGCATTATAAGGTGTGCCTTGCATGCGTGCATCACAGAGGAAGATGTCAAGCATTGCATCACGTGACCCCATGTTTTGTTTGCCAGTTCCCATTCTGGTGGTGATTGTTATTGGAAACTGTGCAAGACAGGCAGTATAGAAGCAGCAAGAGCCTTACATGTGATCTGTACTCCCAGGGCTGACAGGTGCAGGTCATCTGTGCCAAAGCATCATGTCGTATGACCAGGTCAGTCAAAGCGGACAGATACCAGATGCCTGTGGAATAACAGCAGAAGCATAGGCAACTGTTGATGTGACACAGTCAGTCATTGTACAGTGGTATCAGGTCCAGATGAATGCATAATGCTCCCCAGGGCTTGGCCCACACCTTCAGGGCTACAAGACTGGTGAGCTATTGCATGTCCCTGCACACGTAGTCTGTGAAAGTGCATCTCAGGGCAGTCACACTAACATGGAGAATGACAGTCACATCGTACCTGGTGAGGTGTGGCATGGGTGCATAGGTTATGTTGCAGAACCATTTACCCAACAGCAAGATGTAAGTGACTATCACCTTGTGTAGCCTACTGAGTGGAACAGCAGTGTGACCGCCTACACAGCCACCTATGACTGGTGTGTTGTGTATGTTATAACACCCTATTGGCTGTATGTGATGGGCACACACGAGTCTGTGGGCTATAAGTTGGTGTTGTTGTGTTTGGTGATGGGGGCTGCCTTTGGTGCTTACACAGAGTATGGAGAGGTACTGCACAAGTTGTCCTTGTATGTGTGGCCTGGGGTGGAGATCATGTGAGACTATGTGATGAATGGGGTGTGTTGCGAATGTTACACATCCCCACATGACTGTCAGGTGCAGTCAGGGTGGTGACAGCATTACCCCCAGCAGGGCTGCATATGTGCATCCCCCACAGGCTGTAGTGCTGTATGTTGGGAGGTGAGCATTGACTGTGTACATGAGACAATTGCTCTATTGCCACATGTACGACATATCCATCATAAGGACAGGCAATAAGCACTGGTACGTGACAGTTGGACATGCCTGTATATGCAACCATGTCTCACAGGATATGTGAGTTACGTGTGTACAACAGCTGTTGTACTGTAAGCAAGCTGGAAATGTGAGGACAGACAGTGTACCTGTGAAAAATGGTGTGGAATGGGTGCTATATTAATCAGTAGCTCATGACATGCTCACAAGTTCTGAACAAGTGTTGAGCATGAACATACAATACAGATAGGGTGTTGGAAAATTTCAACCCACAAGTGGTGACGACAGTCATAATTGGTGGCACCGCACTATAACCCTGCTGAGTATGGTCTGCATGTCCATGAACCATTATCAATGCAGATGTTAGCAGTACAGATGTACAAGATAGTATGGATGTTTGATTACAAATACCTTTGTATATCACAGGAGTGTCCTACCAGTGGCCTGTTGACAGACTCACAACTACAAAAGGTGCCAGAGTGACATGTGCATATCACACCAGTGCCAGCTACAGTAAAACAGGGTTAATGTGTAGTACTCCACCCTCATTGTAGCCCATACCACACAGACAAACGTCAGGTATCTGTGTATGTAAGGATGTGAATGGCCATGATCTATGAGCAATAGCTGTCTCAGTGTTGTGAACAACATACAGAATGGGCTGTGTGGGTGAGATGTGTGACATACGTGCATATTCTGATGGATGATATCAGCATTGTCACCGCTAGGTGAACATCCCTGTACCCATTAACTACCACCTAGGCTGTGGTCAACATTATGGACACTGTGTAAGGGATGGTGCTGTGCAGTACACCTCCCTGACTTGGTGACATCTCCAGGCCCTTTAGGTAGTCATATGAGGTACCCATGTCATGACTGGGTGCCATCCATGCACATGGAGATCATTGGACAGGCATACACAGCACTTGGGTGACCAATATTGGATCACATATCACCTTCACTATGCAGCATGCTGTCTACCTTGCATAAAGACATTTGCTACACTATGATGTTGGACATGATACATGTCCATATCCTGATCTGAAAGACATACGTCATGGACAGCCACAGTCCTAATACTAGGATCGCCACATGCTGGACAGATCCCTGTGCCATACATGTGACATACTCCCACCATACCATGCAACCCTGTCCATCAAAGCTGCACATGTCATCCCTGTCATACATGGTGTGATGACCGCATGGTAGATGTAGTATCACCTGTCTGGATCAGTAATGTGGCACTGATGCACCTCGCGGTGGCATAATGGCTGTCAGATACAGCTAGGAAACCTTGCCTGTACATGCTATAGTTGATAACCATCCCTGCGAATGACGTCCGACTAGCCATTGTCCCATGTCTATCACATGTGCAACACAGACGATCCGTGGCAGGATGTTGAACAGCTGTACAGTGCTGTGTAGATGTATATGGCAAAACACATGCATGTACAGGTTTCCATGCATATGTGTGCATTGTCACTGCTCAAGTCCATTAAGTCTGTGTCTGTGTTGATATGTGACATATACACAGCATCAAGATCAACAGCATTACCGTGGACACATCCAGGCATGTGCAGATAGGTAAGAACACCAGTGCAGGCAAACAGGCATGTCCACATCAAGACAGCATTCACATGGAGTATGAACACTGTAATGAGGTGACACACATATATGGTGATGATACCCAATGCATAACAGGTGTTACATGTGTGTGACACAAACATGTCAGTTGTGTCAGTGTCATGATGATTTGCAAAGATAACTGTGCAGATGTACTAGATGTCATAGAAATCTATGTGCAGCAGTATCTCTGTGCATCTCTGAAACTGTGACCTGTCACCATCATTATGTCTTACAGATAATGCCTCGTACACGCCTTCCAGCGTACAGCCACCATGAGGATGATGTCCTCATCCCGTACCTCCATGAGAACTATGAGGTGTTGTTCAGCCATGTGCCACAGCATGCCCAGCAGCATGATGACCTGTGGCAGGATCTTCGCAGGAGGGTGAACGATGTGGGTGGCCATAGCCGCACCTACCAGCAGGTGTGCAGACACTGCACGGACCTGATACATGCAAAACAGTGTGCCACTGCAATCACCAGGGAACAAGGTGGAACAGGTGGTGGGACACCAACCCAGCCCCCACTCACACACACTGAGGAGCTACTGGCCAGACTGAGGACACCCTCAGAACAGCATCCACAAACACTAGCTGCCATCGTGGAGGTGGGTGTCTCCCAACCAATGAGCCTGGAGTTTCCTGGTAAGTCAGTACTGCACATATAGCTACTATATCCCATTTCCGTGCATGTGTCACTGTACATTATGTAATGTAACAACATATGCATGGTATGTGGACACACATGCTGCATACCACAGTATGCTACCCTGTGTATGCACACATGTGCATACTATATGCTATTGTACAGGCAAATGTGGTAACATGCACAGTGCACCCTGTGGCTGTCATACAGTCATGGATAATGTTCATACTGCTGTGTCACCCCTATACAGGTACCTCTGGAATGCCGCACAGACATGAGTCTGTTGCAGGTGAGACTGTCATCAGTATCAGGCATGTTAAAGCATAGATCTAGTCACCATGTGGCCAGTTAACACTTGTACACTTGATGTTCATTCCATCACAATATACAGGTCGCATCACCCATCATTCACACAGGCCACCCATGTGCAATATATACAAACGAAATGATACACCAACATGAAACCACAGTGTTTGTCATTGCTACATGTGTGGTCAGCTGTGCATAAAATGGTGGAGGTGCTCTACAATGGATGCTTATGTACTATACATTGGAACAACACGTGTGGTACTCAAACAGTACCACACAGTCAGCTGTGATATGGGCAGCCCACAGGAGTCACCATTGTGTTATATGCCCCTGAAA
This sequence comes from Protopterus annectens, assembly GCF_019279795.1. Taxonomy (NCBI): domain Eukaryota; kingdom Metazoa; phylum Chordata; order Ceratodontiformes; family Protopteridae; genus Protopterus; species Protopterus annectens. The sequence continues at coordinate 770,916,619 of NC_056739.1, read as the reverse complement.
TGGGTGCACACATTGTGATGTGCCATCTGACATGTCCCAGACATGTAGTGTATTGGCTGCAATAATGTCGCACTATCCCATAACCCATATCCCACATACCACACATACAACATGTTGTCTGCATAGCCCTGTGGATGGTGACATATCTGACATCTATGGGTGTATGTCATATGGGACAACACAGACATGTGATAGATGGCCATCACACACATTTGTCCAACACATGTGCACACATGGCCATGGGGGATGGCCAGAGATATGTAGCCACACAGTAGATGTGATATTTCACATTGTTCACACATGGTCCAATTATAGCCTTAGTTGACCGATTATACAGTTGATGTGGTAAAAGCCTGTGCACAGCTAGTGGAGGTGTCACAGACATCTACCATATAAGATGTGTTAAACATCACGCCTGTGTCATAGCATGACAGTAGTCACCTGTACAGCTTCCACAGACATTGACACCACATTAGGCCACAGATACAGTACATTTCCCTTGCTGCTGTAGGACATCACCGTTAGCTGTGCACCTCATGTGTGTGGTACATCAATGTCATGTGGGACATGGTGAATTGACAAGTCCGCTATGTGTGGACATGGTTGCCAGGCAGCTAAGACTCTGTAGTTGTTGTGCAGGGGTGTCATCTGTAGGTCCTCCAGTGACCTGTCACATGACACGGCATGGTTTGGTGTGTATACACCTCAGCATCGTGGATTACAAACCACAGTTATGTCATGGGTATGCATGCAGTTATGGCTATGCAATGTGTACATACTATGCACTGTATAGCAATATAGATGCCTCATGATGCCATGCAATGGTACAGTGTCTGTACTTCACACTGTAGAGCAATGTAGATGGTTCACACTACCCTTCCATGCACATGCACATTTGTTAAACATGCATTCTATCTGTAGGGCATGCAGATAACACCGCAATGTGATGCCCATTACAATGTTGTACATGTGTCAGGACACCATTGTGTCAGACATGTATGCAGGTTAATGCACACGTCAGTGGATTACATGTCAAGGTCATGTCAGCCATGTGTACTGTGGTGTATCACAGGGATGCATGCATACTACCATGATTGTGTGAACTGCATGGCTACTGATATGACACCTGCTTGCTGTAGTGTGCACCCCAGGGGGTATGCTTACTAACACTAGTAATGTCTGAGCTGCATACCATCTGCTGTATCACAGGCATGCTGCATGCTGTCTGTCAAATCACATGCATGGTGTATCTGTATGTGTGTGTGTGTGTGTGTGTGTGTGTGTGTGTGTGTGTGTGTGTGTCTGTGTGTGTCTATTGTAATTTAGAGTCTTTCTTTGCATTCATAGGTGATGTAGGTGCATTACTCTCCAGCGTTCCATCTGATGTTAGTGTCTCCACAGATACTAGTAGTGATGAACATATACATGAGGTACAGGCAGGGTTGTCAGGGGCTGAATCTGTGCCATTGGTTGCCATCCCAGCTATGCCCCCCTCTTCCCCACACACAGTTCTCATGCCAACACATACCCCATCACCAGTGGCCATAGAGGAAGGACAGTCAGCATCTGTTAGCGTGGAACAGGAATGTGTGGTGGCTACAGAAGGTGTGTCTCCACACCATGGTGTCAGTGTAATGTATGCAGATGTGCCACACAGGCATGTGGCCGGTGCTGCTCGTAGGAGGACCTCTGGCAGATATGCACCTGCAGGACAGAGCGCAGCAGCTGGTATCACCAGATGCATGTTCCAGACTGCAATGGCAGCACAGGCACATACTGAACGGCAGAACAGAGAAGGGCAGAGGCTGCAGAGGGCTGCTATCCGTACCCTAAATGACAACATCCAGGGATTGGCAAATGCTCAACAGCAGATTGCTGATGTTCTGGACAGGCGATTGGGTGACATGGTCAGAATCCTTGACCATGGCATGGCAGTCTGCGAGCATGAGCTGTCTGTGCTGGAACATCTGGTAGGAGTGAGGCATAGGCCACATGGACGTAGGCCAGCTACACCACCTAGTGCAGGTTAACGTGAGCATGCCACCTCACATGGCTGCTCCCATAGTGCTGGTAGCAGTAGCAGTGCAGCTGGTGCTGCGCTGTCCACACCAGGACATAGCCGGCCACGTGGATGTGGCCCTGGATGTTCCCAGCAAGGACACGGTTCCAGTGGACATGTCTCATTGGACAGTAGCCAATATGTACCTCCACCTGGTAGTGCCCGTGCAACCCCTGGCAGGCACAGGTCACGTGGCCGTGGCCAGACACAGTGAGCTGTACAACCTGGTCTGCACAATCTGGAGCTGTCAATAATACATTGTGTAGGCCTCACAAAAGGCAGAACTGTGTGCACACATACACACACACAGCAAACACATCTGTAGGGCACCACAACCTCCACATACATATTGAACAGACATGTCCAATCATATCACTGGCCCTTACTCACACACATGATGTCACCCATTGGTGCAGCCTATGCCCCTTGCAAACATTATCACCCTGTGCATATGATGAAGACTGTGCTGCATCCCTGTCATCCACACCATCGGTGCAGGGACATGCTCAAATGGTCGGATGCACAGGGTGAACAGAATAGTGAGATGTGTATATTACATTAGTTGAGTACGACTAGTGAGGGAAGTGTATATTACATTAGTTGTGTAAGAATAGTGAGAGACGTGTATAGTACATTAGTTGTGTACTGTTGACACACACCAGACATACCATGTAGTATAGGTGTAGCATGCATTATGATATGTTCACAGTATGTTTCTCGGTAACAACAGTAACAGCATGTTGGTAATGATGCCCTGGTTCCATCCTTATGGTCTACTTGCATGTGCCTACAGGTAGCAGTGTTTGCAGTCTCCCATGTGTAATTGTGGAGTACTCACAGGCACATATGGCAATATCAGCATGCTATACGTAGCCTCAGACTGCTGGAAAGTCTAACATACCACAGATGTACTGATCCAGCAGCATGTGTGCAGTTTAATAGGCTACAGTGGCTAGAGATGTGACATCCATACCAGGTCACATCACAGGTATGTTGACATGGTGCAGGGGTTGTACACAGCGGTCTGGCCAATGATAATGTTAGAGGCCACTTGATAGCATGAGGCCTCACTGTGTAGCAGTAATACCCTGTCACATTACAGGAACATGCCCACACTCACGGGGTCAACAACACTATAACACACACCCCATAGTGTTGAGGTGAGGACAGTTGCCTATGTGGTCATCACCCTCACAGTACTATTCACCCACACAACGCGACGCAGAGAAAGGACATGTACAGGTAGCCAGTACGGCTGAGACTGATGGCATCAACAGGGTAGTAGACTGCATCATCATGAGGGGTTAGGGATCCTGTGTGTTCTGTATGGTAGCATACACCCTCACTCCATGCACCAGACAGCCATACACACACACACACACACACACACACACACACACACACACACACACACACACACACACACACACACACACTGTGGAGACCACAAATTTCATACACATACGGATAGCTGATGTGTGTGATACACACATCACACCTGCCTACGTCATGCTTTCCACACTGCAGTATGTACAGATGTCTACAACAGTTTACAGGGGTGTGTAACAATTGGGATGTATTCCCCACCATATGTGGCATATATGGTCACACATGCAAACACACATGGCAGTACTGTGAATGATACACCTGCTATATGATGATATGTCTGACAGACATGTAGCAGTATTGGCCACATTATGTGTACCAATGCTATGTCCAGCAATTGTGCTGCTATATGCACATGGGAGGATGTAAGTGTTACAGGTGTTAAGTGATGTACAGTTGGTAACACCCAACCGCTGTGTAGGTTTTATGTTTTCACCATCAAGTAACAGTAAGATAGCTTACTGTTTGCACATGTAATGGTAGGATGGCGTGTGACACACCTGTGAGCCGTCCCCGGTGAACATCCATCTACACAGGTGGATCACCACTTTATGTACACACATCCATCCATACCTGATGTACATCCTACCGTACTGTCAGTATGTCACCATATACAAGTGTCAATGATGGGGCTGCATTGCAACTGCATGTTGTAGTTAAGCACAGATGAGTTACTTACATCAGCTACTGCACATGCATGGTAGCTGCATGCACACTACAGTTTGTACATGTGTGTTGGTCCTACATGCCTGTCATGTAGCCATGTTTGTATGTGTTGCAGTTGGTGGACATGTGTGTTGACATACATAACACATGGACTATTGTATGATATGATGGGTGTCATGGGTAACTAGTACAGAGAGAATGTGTCCTCGGTCAGCATTGCTACCTCATGTACTGTTAGCATTCAACAGCCATGGACCCACCTTCCATTTGCGTGCGTATGATTGCTGTAGCCACTTGTCTGCACAGAGGACAGCAAAAGCTATGCTATGTACATATGTGTTGTGTGTGGGGTCCATGCACATATCCACTGCAATTACATGTATGGCATAGCCAAACATGTGTGTTCGTTGGTGTACAGCGACAGTCATCTGTCACAGCTGTGTAAGACCCAGAGCCCCTGGTATGTGTAGAGCCGACCTGATTATGTATAGTGGTATCATTGCAATGCATAACACATGATGGAACCCTGTCGGATGATGCCACCCACCTAGAAGTATGCCTGCACAGTTGCTGTACACCTATGTACAGTCCACTGGTCATGAGTCACACAGTGTTGTGTTGATGTATGGCTGTGTATTGCTGGTCCTATGACATGGTGATGTCTGAGGGCTACATTGTAGACTGTGGTGTGTACCTCTGTGATCTGCACCTCAGACATCTGTAATGGCTCCTGAGTGTGTACTGGTCAATACATGTGAGTGGCCTTCATGTACGTGGGGATAGTAATACCATACTGTGCTCTTCTGTGTTTAGTATCCGTGTGCATGCAAGATGGCCCTTTGCAACTGCTAAGTGTGTGAGCATGCCCAGTACGCCGTTGTGTAGTTGGACACACAGTACTTTGCGGATGATGTCACCCACCTAGAAGTATGCCTCTGGGAGTGTTGTGTTCAGTAATCTCACTAGCGCATTCTGTAAATGTGTATTGCTGTAGTGTGATAAGGTAGTTAGGTGTATGTTTGACTCCCAGCCCTGCCAAGTGTGTGCCTCTGTGTTTGTGTGTGTGTGTTTCCAGCTGCCTGGGGACACGGTAATGCTTTTAGATGCCTCACACCACATACATTCCCTATTGCCATCTTTGCCTTTGCGGATGATGTCACCCACCTAGAAGTATGCCTCTGGGAGTGCTGTGTTCAGTAATCTTGGTAGCGCATTCTGTAAATGCGTATTGTTGTAGTGTGATAAGGTAGATAGGTGTATGTTCGACTCTCACCCCTGCCAAGTGTGTGTGTGTGTGTATTTCCAGCTGCCTCTGGACACAGTAATGCTTTTAGACACCTCACACCACATACATTCCCTATGGGTGTCTTTGCCTTTGCGGATGATGTCACCCACCTAGAAGTATGCCTCTGGGAGTACTGTGTTCAGTAATCTCAGTAGCGCATTCTATAAATGTGTATTGCTGTAGTGTGATAAGGTAGTTAGGTCTGTGTTCTAATCCCAATCCTGCCACGAGTGTGAGTTTCCTGCTGCATGACAACAGTACATTGCTTTTACACTATTCACTCTCCATAGAATCCGTACAGCGTCTTTGCCTTTGATGCTGATGCCAGCAAGCTAGACATATGCCTGTGTGAATGGTGTGATCTAGTAATCATGGTAGCTCATTCTATAAATGCGTAATGCTGTAGTGTGATAAGGTAGTTAGGTCTGTGTTCTGATCCCAACCCTGCCAAGTGTGTGTGTGTGTGTGTGTGTGTGTGTGTGTGTATATATATGTAATGTAGATAGATATGTATGTGGATATTAGCACTATTGAATGTGCTGCATTATCGGTACATGATCACCTTTGATGTATGTAAATCTGCTATGGCTCAGTGATAGTGCACATACTGTGTGCTGTAGTGATCCTGGGTTATAGTTGCGTAGTGACCAGTTATTTTGTTGCTGGATATTTCAAGGGACATTGAAAACAATGATAGTACAGCACCTTTAAAGGGTCGTGTGCACATCTCAGCAACAGTCAGCAGTGGTTATTACTTTGGAGGATGAGTATGGCTCATATAACTATGTATTAACTGACAATACTATGCAAATCAGGTTAACATTACTGACTCCCGTTTATCCACAGGTTGTGTTACAGATCCCAAGAATGTATGTGTATACATTGACAGGTGCAGGACTGGAATATTGTTGAATGCATGGAGGGGAGTCCATGGCCAGTAATGGCGATCTGTGCAGCCTGGCAGGTATGGTCTGTGACTGTCCCACAACCTCCTGTATATGGCTGACACATGCTTAAACTGTGTACATGCAGACACAAACACATAAAACAAACAGCTAGGGTTAACACATACACACACATTGCATGAACATTGGGCCATGCAGACACTGTTGTCCCTCACACACACACACACATACTTACATGTTGATTGGATGGCTCAATGACAGGTTCTGGAAAAGAAACACCATACCCTGTGCATATGATGACACCTGTGCCACCACCTGTAATGTGTAACATCGATGCAGGAACAGACTAACATGGTGCTGATGCACAGGATGGTTTTATAGCACTGTATTAATGTTAAAATGTTGTTAACACAAAGTGTGATATCCTTCTAGGTGTATGTAAGCAGGCATGATGCATTGCAGCTATGACCATCAATGTAGTATAGTTTACAGCACTGTTAATTCTGAAGATTTATTATCCATCCATGTGCCATTTGACTGACGTGTAGTATTGGCAGCATGTGTTTTAGAGTGCGCAGTACGTGTGTGATGTGTGTAGTACAGATTTATACATGCTTACAAATGCGTTCACTGGCTTACACGACATTACACGGGCTTCAACATTCTTACACTAGCTTACTCATTCTTCAACGCGTGCACACGGGCTGACGCGCACACACATGCTTACTCAGGCTTACAGGCGTGCACAGGCGCGAACACACTGCAAGCAGGTTTGCAAGAAACTTCAGTGATATCCATGGCATACACCGTCAGTTTCCTGACCTTACCTAGGATAAATCATAACACGCCTCTTCCACTGATGAGTAACTGACAGCAAACATGTGACACACTGCTCCGATAAGATTACAGTGTTTTATACATACACACTCATGATGTCACCTATCTTCTACTCTGATAGTCCCCTTAACCTACTCTTACACTGTAGTGTCTTGGCCCATATGGCATGACAAATTGTGATTCACTATCCTCAGGCTCAATTGCATCAGATTGCCTACTAATGCTTGGTTACATCTCTGACAGAGCGCTTCCACACATAGCAACCAGTACTCAGTAGCCATGTTGTCTTCAGCTTGCTATTCACCTGCATGGCGATGTAACTTTTAACTAAAATTACAATTTGTATGTATATTTTAAATATTTTTCTTGTTTTGACAGCTTAGCGCTGCTGCGCTGCGCTACGCTTAAACACCGGAGATCAGGGGAGGACAAATAGAGTTTTTTTAATTCCAATGGAAAAAATGCCACTGGCCTTATATATGGCCATTGGCATGCTTCTTCAACTAAATTCATCCTTTATTTGCAGCTGACATTGCTCCATTTAGCTACTTGCAGAACGTAACTCTGTTAACATCCGGATACATTTCTGCACATAACTCTACTCTTGCATGGACAGCTTACTGTTTCATGTATCACATATTTACATCATTTGCATAGCTTTCACCTACAAATGGGGTAATTTGTATATCCTAACATTGTCCGTGCAATGTTCGTTTTAGGGGCTGTCTTACACGCCCCTACAGGATATTGCTGAATAGCTCGGCAGACATCTTGCCTTGCTCTACTCTTACTCTACTCATACACACCGGCCAAGGCTCCATGAATCCTGGCCTAAGCTTTGCTGTGTGCTAATATGTCTATTTGTGGAGTATGCATGGCTGTAGGTTTGTTTTGACCTGCTACATCTGACATTTCTACAGAGCAGCACCCACTTTCATCATTTGTAAAGGTGACAGCCCTATAGGTACTATATATACAGCTGTGACATTTGACAAGTCAACACATACCTGCGGTCAATACTAAACTGACTGCTTCAGTGCTTTTCATACCTTCAGATTTTTCTTGTAGTAGTAGTATAGCCGATAATACTGTTTCCTATAACATGTATCTGTTTCTGATACAAGATATATCATTTTATTACATCACTACACACAAGAAGAAATCACAGGCCAGATGCCATTACATTCCTTTTGCAGGACACACCGCCCAGAATGTTGTGTTCCTCACAAAAGCCAACAGGTGCTAATCAAAACATATTTTGCTATCATCTACCTTATGTGTTCGCCGGTATTTGCGCTTTCCGTCAGTGGCAGAATTCACATGTGAGTGTGGGAGACTGAACACTGTATCGGGGACACTGCATAACACCCTGAGGGACACATTTATTTTGTTTCTATTAACCTTCCACATTGACTATCACAGGGCATAAGTATTCATTCACATTTATTGAGGTACATGCTTTTGACTTATACATGTTTTGTCATTTGTCATCACGTCTTTCTTCACACCTGTCCACCTAATATCACTAGTTCTGTACATTTATTTAGGACAGGATTACCTTCATACCTCTCAACTGTACACATTTTGGGTAAATATGCCAAACTTAGACTTATACTTTTGTTCCTTTTTTCATAATATTGTGCCTTTCTGGTAAATTAGTGGCAGGTCATTAAGGACTGTGAGGTTAGATAATAATGACAGACATTAGTAGTTTATAACTAATAACCCTCAAAACATTCATACTAATGTATTATCCATTATTCTATCAACGTTCTAACTTTGTCAGAGGAATATTTAAAATAGTCCCTATTTGTACTTATTTTAATATGCCTTTGTCCAGATGTCTTATTCTGAAAGGTTGAGAAGTACCGTTACCATCTTATTCGTATGCATGTACGTCCATGATAATCACTTACATGACACTGATATAAGTCCCTACATCTTCCCCCAATGGTTTACACAATATCCAGTAGATGGGTTCTTCATTTTTGGAAAGATATAGGCATGTGCTATGCCCACATAGGAATATTAATCACTCCCATGGGGTGGACCTAATAAATCTGTGCCAACCAACACCTAGGCACCTAGACCCATTATTGCATACCCATGATTCCCATACCTGACACCCCTCCACAGTAGTCATAAGACATATTTAATGTCAGCGATAATAAAGTATGAAGACACTTCTAAGCACTATCCACTCTCCGCATTTCGGGACATATGTCATACATTCTGTCAACCCATGTGTTATTACCCTTGCACAAGCTACTGTTGCATATACAGCTATATTGTAGCTGCGGATGTGACTTTCTTTGCTTCGATCATTACAGGACGGTGCCTGTAGTGGATCAATTTTTGGGGTCCTGCAAAGGACACCTATATCCATGTTTAAAGAGTAGAACTTGCAGATTGGGCACACTGGTACTTTCCGGACAATGGTTTGGAAAGCAGCAGTGTATTTACCTTTCTTGCATGTCTGTATGTCTATCCATAATAGCTATGACGTAACCAATTATGTACATGTGTTATATCTGCAAGGACATATGTTTATATGTTTTATGTATATATCAATTAATGTATTGTGTGTGTGTGTGTATATATCTATATATATATATATATATATATATATATATATATATATATATGTGTGTGTGTGTGTGTGTCTGTATGTTCTTTATTTCATATATTTATTTAGTTTAAGTCTGTGGATATATATCTATACACAAATATATATATCCATATATAGATATATAAATAACGTGTAGAAACCAGCATTCATTTGCTATGCTGTGAGCGGATTACACACGCGCAGGTGCACTTGCATATCCTTATTGTGGGTTACATATGTTTACTAAGTCTTTGTGCTTACGTGGGCTTTATTAATTGTGACGGTACCAGTAAAATATCTGTAATCCGGTTAACGGACATATGCGAAACACACGTTCACCTTTACATATTTAAATGTCTTTACAGCACAGACGCATTCATTACACTTTAAAATTATATGTGCTGTAGTCATAGTTGAACCGGGACTGCATTCACATTGACCGGATGCTATAACCACTATACTATTGGCGTTATGACTCATTTATATGCATACCCATAGTACATAGCTACATTAACATATGCCTCACCGCTTCACTTACAACACAGGCATCCATTCTCCTGCTGGGAAAAATGCAGTACTACATATTACACATTCCCTATTCCCTACTGCTCTGGACCCAAGCTGCATATTTAATCACTCCAAGGATATGCAGAACTCCAAGGCTTATAGTCCTGGCACATACAAGTCTTTGATTGTCAGGGTGTTCATGTGGTGATCTGGGTTTAACTTGTCCGCCTGGTGAACAGAACTGCCCTGACAGAGTTCAAATGTCAGACAGAGTACATGGACAGAATTTGTCCATTTAAATATTTACCTGTGTTTACAGACACAGGTGTTTCAGCACCTATCAGCAGCTTTTTATGTTGGCAATACATAATATGGGTGGGGGTGGTTACAATACATAATCCACGGTGAGGGATGTTTCCATTCACATTTGACTATTTCCTGTATGCATTCATACGAGGATTATTATTTTGGACATGAATTAACTACAGGTATTCAGTAGTACAGTAAACAAATGTGAAGGTTTGTTACTGTAAATATGTACGGACCTCTGTAATACACTGTTTTCTGGCAAATCAGTAGTTAATCATTAAAGATTGAAGTCAGAACATAATGACATACAGTTGAGTTTCAGACTTCATACTCTTCAGGAAATTAATGCTAATGTACAAACTGTTAGTCTATCAACTTTCTAAGATTCTAAGAGCAATCTTTACAAATTGTCCCTACTTTTGGGCCTTTGTCCCACTTTTATTCATGGCTTTGTCCACATATCTTGCTCTCAGAGGTTGACAGGTATGGTCGGTCACACCTACACACACATTACTTGTCCCTCACACATTAGATCAGGGTTATCCTGTTTACGTCAGTGCCTTCATCACCCTTATACCATTTACCACTATGCGAATGTGTGCAATATATTCTCCCGCTTATTCGTGTCGGGACACGTGCGTCACGGGCAGGTGTTTGATCCTGGGTAGTAGGTTATGCATGACCACTTAGGGCTGGACAGTGTCATACACCTCTAATGCACATTCCAACTTCTGTCCAGATATCTAGAGGACTGGACTTCATGTCTTCCGTTCTAATGTTTACACAGGTTACGTATCCCATGAGGGATATCCAAAAATTGGACTGATCCACAACAAGCGAAATAACGAACATCTTTTTGGAGTTACGAAAATGTGCTGAGGGCTTTACATGCAAGGGATACATAGTGTGCAATCCTGCAACTGCCTAGGGTGACACTACCTACTACATATGCGTAGTGGTCACTATGTGTAGCTGTGGCTGCACAAAGCCAGTAGGCCAAGTACAGCTGGATTTGGTGGACGTTCAGGTAAGGGAGCGGGTTGTGTGATGTGAAGGGGATGCTGGGTAGTCCATTATGCATCCAGGTGTGTTGCATTTTTATGGCTAGTTCCATCAGGACCAATCTGTGGGTATGTGCCGGTGACATATCTATACATTTGTATCGCACATTTCAATATTCATATGTTTGTGGGATTGTGTTCTACAGTATGGTCTGTCTGCTTGTATTGCAGCTGTTTATACATGTGTTTGTGTTTCTTTCAGCTTCACCTGCTGCTCCCTTATACACCTCCGGTTCACCTATTCTGCATACAACACAGTATCACCTTGGAGGATTGTACCATTACCCATCCAGGCCACACACACAGATTCCTCACACCCCATACATCACTGCTTTGGTTGTTGGTTGTGTGGACTACCCTGCCATGTTTGCTTTCCACATGCTATACCTCATGCACATAGGTACATGCCCATACTTAATTTTCATTACATGGTTGGTATAACCGGGTACTACCCGTTCGACTGTGACACATCCTGACAAGTTCGGCTTGTACCGCTGACTTCCGGATTTTGGCAGCCTGTTGTACTCAATGGTTGGATGCCACCTTTTCCTATGTCCAGGATGGAATATCTTCTGTACACATATCAAACTGTAGTGGACAACACCTCCCCACAGTCGATGGTAGGGTTACCACCTTTTCAACTGGCCAAAGTGGGACATTTTTGGTACAAACATCGCATTTTACAGGCCGACACATACCCACGGTCGGTACACAGGATAGAACTTAAAATTCTTGCCTATATAAAAGCTTATTCTTGTAGCATTTTAGATGCTTATTCTGTTTCTTATAACATTTATGTAATTTAGATACAGAAAAAACTATTTAATGCAACTATTACATAACGTATGGGGAATAATTTTGTCCTATAATCTCAGGACATTTACCATTTTTACAAGTTTTTGTCAGGACACAACTGCCCAAAGAGGGACTGTCACTCGCAAAGTGGGACAGGTGGTAATCCTAGTCAACGGTATGGATAATACTGTTCCTTTCAGCCTACATGTGTCCTTATTGTTGTAGCTGTTTATATGCTCCTTCTGTTTCGTTTACATGCTTATTCTATTTCCTATCACATTTGGTATGTGACATATGGAAATACCCTTTGTATGTGACTATTACATACCTTGTGGGATATGATTCGGACATACGGTCGCTAGATATCTACATTTCTCATGTATTTTCTTATGGATACATCTGCCCAGCTGTGTACCCTCCCTCACATTATGGGTCAGCTGGTGACCCTCACCATTGGGCTGGACGTACCTACTGGTGGCTCGCTAACATATCATGCATTTCACTTCCACTTGGCATGGCTATCTACACTGCGTTGGACTATGGTCACATGGTCTTCCATGTCATTTGTTCACGGGATAGGGACCCGTTATTCCCTACCGTGCATTTGTCTTTGCTTCTTCACTTTGTGTTCGCAGGTACTTTCTTGCATGCTTTGCATACCTTTCAGTATCCACGGACAGATGTGATTACTATGCTGCAACTTGTTACATGCAAGCATTTTAGGTTGCACGTCGACAGCTGCCATTTCCATGCCTCCGTGCGGCACTTTGACACACCCTATGCACTCGTGCTCCTTTCCTGTGCACGCGGCTGTGTTGGCAGCGCACCTTCATTAATATGCATTTGGTGCTACTGCGCAATCTTCATGCTGCACTGTTGGCGCAACCCTACCGCCGTGTTTGCCCTGAGCTTCATGAATCCGGGGGTTTGTCTAAACCTTTGAAAGCTCATTCAGCCAGGTCCATGGCAACTTCATCAGTATTTTTATCCAGATCTTACATGGATGATATCTGTGTGGCTGCAACTTGGACTAATCCCCATACCTTTATTACTTATTACAAATTGGATCTGGTCTCAAGGTGAAGAGCAGCCTTTGGCTTAACAGTGCTCAGGAATATCATTCCTTAAAGTCCTCCCAGGATGCAGTAAGCTGGGGAGTCTGTCCCAAATGTTGAAGAATGAATGAAAATTGACAACATCAGATATAGAAGTTATGTAGTCACCATAATGTTCTATCTGTGTTTTCCATTTTCATTCTTCCTCAGCTTTCCTCCCTCCAACGTCCTACCATTTGGGTTGTAACTTCTGGAAGAATGAGAAGATAATATGTTCCTACCTTTGAGCTCCAAGTATTTTCTCTCATCTTACTGTTTCTATTTTTCTATAAAGCCTTAAGGCCATCAAACAAGATCTGAGGTATGGTTGGGGACTAGAGTATTATGGGTAAGGGAGGAACTTGAGAGTTTCCAGTATCCACAAGTTGTAAAAAGTAGCTGAATCGGACCCAAGGGTCAGATCTGAACACAGTTGTTGAGAAAGAATGAAAATGGACGCACAGATGGAACTTTATGGTGAGTACATAACTTTTTTTTTTCCTATATTTTGAAAGTGGTCAGATGCAATTACCACAATGGTGGGTTAACTTTATCTCATTTTCCAGAAAGATAGGGTCACTTTGAGAACTAATCCCTCTTTTATGTCTAAATTGGTATCTGTGTTTTATATTAAGCCAATCTTTGCATCTCCCTGTCTTCTTTCCAGAATGTAAAACTGAGGGAGGAAGAATGCAGACAAATTAGGTTCTGTTTTGTCAGAACAAAATCTTTCAGCACTTCTAAGATCAGTTTTTCATTTCTTGTGAAGGTAAGAAAGGACCACCTGTGCTAAAACAGACTGTTTCCAAATGGCTGTTTACTTACGCAGCTCTACTTTCCTTACATATTGGAGGTTCCACTACTAAACATGTGTAGATAATGTTGAACCAACTACAGAAGGACTTTAACTTCATCTCCCATTGATTTGTGAAGCTACAGTACTTTTTGTGGCACACCAGATAATTCAATACATAATATATGCATACAAATATTTCCATATGGTGGACAAAAGATTACACTAGTACAAACTATAAGAACCTAGGTATTTTCATAGATTTCATGTTCATTCAACCCACACGTGGAACATATCACAAAATGTAAGTATGCACTCCCATTTAATGGACTTTTCCTTTGAGTAACATATATCCTTTAACAGCTTTAAACTCCACCAGAAACATGTCTGCCAACCAAACTGCCATCAGCAAAATTTGTGGTGATTTGTCACCCCTTCCAAATATTTCACAATATCTGAGGTACTTTGAAAAAAGCCACATGGCACCCTGTAACCACAACAGCCACTTTGAGGTCATTAGCATTTGCATACAAGTTTAAGTGCACCTGTCTTTGCACTACATCAGCAATTGGTGGTAGGATGAGGACCTCAAGTTATGATTTCAGGGACAGAACTGACAAAGCACCAGATCATACATTTGAAATCTCCTGCAAAGAACTTTATGTCTGACTTGCTGTGCTTTTAAGGATGTTGCCTTTACTTGATCTCCTATGCCACCACAAAACAAACTGTTCCACAAACATGTGAAATAAAAATTTGAAGCGTCATCATCAGATGCACTGAAGGGACAGATTACTCCCATTTCTAGAATAATCTTCAATCACATCCAAAACAGAATGATACCAATAATTCCTTTCAGGCAAAATATTTGTTTGGGTGCCAATAAATTCTTCCCAGGCATGACTGGCAACAGGCAAGGAAGTGCCCTATGAAAGTGATTCTGCCTTGTTAATTTTATGAATCTGTAAATATGAATCTATGGCTTTCTTCTTTCACCATCTTCATCCCTCATTTGGTTTATTCACATAACATGTGCCACTTCATAACCTCCTCACAGTTGTCTTTCCTGTACAAGTTCCTATTTGTCTTTCAGTACCTGCCCTTTTTCTGCTTCTCCCTCATCTGGTTCCTGAATGCTCTTTCATACCAGCTTTATTACATGCCCCACCTCTATCAAACCCTTGCTCAAAATCTTTAAGTACTCCATGCCTGACCTGTTGCTATAGTCTGCAAATGCTGTGCTGGCCAGAGCACAATGACATCACTATTGGCATTTACAGATGAGATCATTCTCAGCACATGGATAAAGCAAACCTTTCAGTTGCTCTTTTCATTGACTTTGCCAAAGCATTTGATCCTGTTGATCACCTCCTACTCCACTCCTTCAAAGAAATTGTGGATGTTCTTCGTGTTTATTGTTGCAATCATTACATTTGGGTAATCTGCTGGCAGGTTACCCTCAGTCGGCCTGAATTCCAAAGTCTTGGGTCCTGCGTTGGTTGCTGTCTCTTCTTCCATGACATCAGGTCATCAGGGGTATAAAACAGGCAGCCAACGCCATTTTCTTTAGTCTTTCTTGGTGCTCGTTGCCCGAAGCAGAAGCAGTACGCAAGTGACGGTCGGCCAACTCCTGAAATTTTTGAATTCGAGTTTCAGAACTGAAGTCTTCACTAAAGCTAAGTGCCCCGTTGGGGAAACTTTTTCTTGCTCCATACTGATGTCAGTAAAAGTTAATAATTGCATTACTTGTGGGAAGCAAATACCTCATAAGGATTTCCATTTGTACTGTATTCCTTGCCTAGGCCCTGATCATAACATGCCTAGCTGTCAGTTTTGTGCTGGATTTAACCAACGCACTATTAAGTGTCGGTATATCTTTGCTTCAAAATATTTTGGAAACAGATTTAACTATCCTGAAATGTCGTCGGATAGCAATCCGACTACTGGAGTTCACAAAAAACGCAAAGAAAAGGACAGAGACAGATCATCGAGGTCCAAAACCGATGACGAAGCTTCTCCTAAGCCAGTCGCTGGGTCGCTGGTACTCAGTGAGGTGCTTTTGCAACCCCTGATACCCGCTACTTTTGAATCACAGACCTCTACTGAGACCCATGTGGGGTCCGGCACACCACGAGATTCTCAAAGTATTGTACCCGTGAATGTCTCTCCCTCGGATGGGTCCGGAGCCGCTGAGCAGGCACTGGCTTCTGAGGGTGTCTTCAGGCCTCAGCATTTCTATATAAAATCAATGCCAGCTTCAAAATCAAAGAAAAAACAAGTTCTAAAGCTAAAAAAACAAAGCCTGAGCCATGTGCTCAGGCCTCTATGCCCAAAAAGCAGATGATCAAAATGGCTGAAGACCTAATTACCTTGATCAGGTTTCCCAACCCCCTCCTGATAAGAGGCCTAGGCAAGACACTGATTATGAATCTTAAAATCAGGTTTCTATTTCTTCTGATTCCTCTTCTGATCAGGAATTTTCTATACCACCCTATGAGGATTCTGATGCAGAGGAATCTATCCCATCTGCATATCCTCCTGAAGATTATTCCTTTAGAGAAACCTTGCATACTTTGAGGGAGCATTTTCACTGGGAGAGTCAAGATTTCTCAGAATCTAAAAAGAGGCTTAGGGATTTCTTTCTTCTCCCTCAGCATAGGCCTTTAGTCATACCTCCTGTTTTAGACTTGTGGATGATGTGTTTTCGGAGTCAAGCTTGACTCTAGACTCTTTACCTCTGGCTCCTAGCAAGCCAGACAGATATTACAGGGTTCCTGACTCACACAAATTTTTATTTAAAAACTCTGCTGCTGACCCTGAAAAGATTTCACAGGGTCCAAAAGGTGTAAAGGCCTCAACAGCAAAAAATCCTATCCCCTCTGATAGAGATTCCAGGGCACTGGATAGATGGAAAAAGAAGGTTTATACATCTGCAACCTTGGCAATTAGGGCCTTAAACTGCCAGTTTCATATGCTTAAGTATCAACAGCATGTTATGGGATTACTGAAACAGAAAATTATGTTGATTTCTGAATGTGTAGAAAATAAAGAATTGCAGGAATTATTGCATGCAGCAGAACAAGTTGGAAAGCATACTTTGCAATGTGGTTTTGATTCCTTAGAGGCCTCCTGCAGGGCCACAGTTACTGGATCTGTGATTAGAAGGCATGCCTGGCTAAAAGAGCAAAATTTGCCTGATCATGTTAAAGCTAAATTGCTGGGTGCACCTTTACAACATGATACTCTGTTTGGTATTAAGGCAGAAGAGGTTTTAAAGAAAATGGAAGACAAAGCTACGTCTGTGCAAACTGTAAAAGACTTCTTACAAGTGCAGCCACCAAGATTCAGTAGACACTGGCCTACAAAAAAATGGTCCTCTCCTGTGTCTGACAGAGCTCCACAGGGCAAATCCAGGCACCCTAAAGGTTCTAGATACCAGTCACAGGATTCTTACAGGTCAAAGCAATGGAGTGCCTCTACCTCCAAATCTGGAGAAAATAAAACGCAACCCTACAGTAAACAGCATCTTTTGGCAGCTCCCTTAGGGGGAAAATTAGCACTTTATGCTCAAAATTGGCAGTTAATAACCCAGGACAAGTGGGTATTAAACATAGTATCCCAGGGACACAGATTCCACTTCCACACTCTGCCAATTCCAAACGGTTGGCCAGATCTGCCAAAAAATCAGTGGGCAGAGGCATAGAAACAAGTTACATTCCTCATGGATATGGGGCTATTCAGACAGTGCCAGAACAGGAAAAAGGACGTACCTGCATATCCCAATAAGGGAATCATGCAGAACATACCTCCATTTCAAGGCTGGCTTTATACATTACCATTTCTCTGCACTGCCCTTTGGCTTATCTACTGCGCCCAGGGTCTTTACAAAGTGCCTGGCACCAGTAATTGCATTTTCCAGACAAAGAAGTATACAAATCTATCCTTACTTGGACGATTGTCTCATTCAAGCAGGGAACAAGGACATTCTTCATCAGCATCTGGCATTTGTGAAAAGGCTTCTAACATGCCTAGGGTACACAATAAATGAAAAGAAATCACAACTGGTACCCTCTCAAAAGATAACATTCCTGGGTGCAAGCTTGAATATGACTTCCCAGATGGCTTTCCTCATGCCAGACAAACAAAGGCAACTGACTATTTACTCCAAACAGATGGCAACAAAAACCCAGTTATCTGCAAGACAAATTCTGCAGGCTTTGGGGTACATGGCATCCTGCATTCTACTGATTCCATATGCAAGACTGCATATGAGGAAACTACAGTGATACCTAAAAAGTTTATGGAGTCAACATTGTCACAGTCTGGAAACAATTGGTCAGAGGCATGTCACCAAAACATGGGACGGTCTTTCACTCTACCCCCTGCCAGCCAAACCTTAACTACAGACGCATCAGACTATGCATGGGGGGCCCACCTGGCGGGAAGATGCATTCAGGGCATATGGACCCCAAAACAAATGCATCTGCATATCAACCAAAAAGAGATGTTAGCTGTTCAAAATGCCCTGACAGCCTTCAAGGACTTACTTCATCCAGGACAACTCCTGATAAAGACGGACAACGCCATGGTTATGGGGTACATAAACAAGCAGGGGGCACACATTCATACCCCCTTTGCAAACTAACCATGGCATTGTGGGACACAGCCAAGTACATCTTCAAGCTCAATTCCTGCCAGGAAAGCAAAATACTCTGGTAGACGACTTAAGCAGAAACCTTATGGACCCTCATGAGTGGAAACTGGATCCACAAGTCTTCAGCATGATAACAAAGAAATGGGGGAGCCCAGACATAGACCTATTTGCCTCTCCTCAGAATTATCAACTGGACAAATTTTGTGCAAGGACTTATCACAGACAAGCATGGAAAGTGGATGACCTATCCTTCAGTTGGAAAAACCTATCAGTTTATGCCTTCCCTCCTCTGTCACTTCTTCCCAAGGTCCTACTAAAGGTCAGACAAGAAAAAACAAAAATTATAATAATTGCCCCGGACTGGCCCCACCAACACTGGTATCCAGTCCTAAGGAATATGTCTCAATTCCCAGCTTGGTATTTGCCTCAAATACCTCACTTACTGTCTCAGCAAAACAATCAGATCCTGCACAATCAGCTCCAAACACTGACTCTGGCAGCATGGCTGATCATGTAGTTATTCAAACAACACCTCTCAGTAAATCTGTGATGGATGTCATTTTGTAAGCCAGAAGGCCTAGTACTAGAAAATCTTATGCTGATAAATGGAAGAGATTCTGTGCTTGGAACCAAACACAAGGAACTGACACAGCAGAGCCAAATATTCCTCAGATTTTACAATACTTGACTGAGATGCTTGACAAAGGCCTATCTTTTTCATCAATAAAAATCCATGCCTCTGCCATCTTGGCTCATTACAACACAGATCCACTGATCTTTTCTCACCTTTTGCTAAAACAGTATCTTAGAGGGGGAAAAATTTTAAGGCCTCCCAGAAGATCACCAATTCCTGCATGGGACCTCAATTTTGTGTTGGAAAAGCTCAGCCTGCCTCTATTTGAACCAGTTGCTACAGCAGATATAAAGTTTTTATCATGAAAAACAGCTTTGTTCCTGGCAATTACTTCAGCAAGAAGGGTTTCAGAGCTACAGGCCCTCATGGCTGTGAAACCTTTTATCATATTTTACCCAGACAGGGTGTCCCTCAGGACCAATCCTTCCTTTATGTCTAAGGTGGTTTCCAGTGTTGCTGTTAACCAAACTATTCACCTGCCAACTTTTTATCCAAATCCGCAGAACAAGGGGGAGCAGATTCTGCATTCCTTGGACGTACACAGACAACTAAGATTCTACTTAAGCAGGACTAAAGCTCTAAGAAAAACTGAGCAGCTACTGGTGGCATTTGATGCAGGATCAGAGGGAAAGGCTATTTCAAAGCAGACTATTTCAAACTGGATAAGCCACTGCATTAATTTCTGCTACTTACGTCATGATAAACCGGTGCCCAAGGGCATTAGGTCTCATTCCACAAGGGCTGCAGCTACATCAGCAGCTTTTCTCCGAGGGGTACCAACCAAAGACATTCTAGAAGCTACTACTTGGAGTTCTGTTCATACTTTTACAAAGCATTATCATTCCAGGGCACGCTTTGCCACTGCAGTTCTGCAGGGCCTTATAGCCACCCCTAATGCTGTTTAGCTCCAGCCTCCCATCCATAGCTTTGGGATTCTACCCAAATGTAATGACTGCAACAGTGAAACACAAAGAACATAGTACAGTTGTGTACACCTACCATAAATGTAGATATTCGAGTGTATTCACTGTTGCAGTCCAGGTTACCCGCCCGCCACCCCCCTTTTATTCTGGAGCTTCTCTTTCCTTCACTATATTCTACAGCCTTTGTGGTGTAT
Source organism: Protopterus annectens (assembly GCF_019279795.1). Taxonomy (NCBI): domain Eukaryota; kingdom Metazoa; phylum Chordata; order Ceratodontiformes; family Protopteridae; genus Protopterus; species Protopterus annectens. Next base: position 770,895,909 of record NC_056739.1, on the reverse strand, counting down.
TTGCTTTTAGATGAAGATAAAGTTTATGTTGTTGCATGTATATATAGTTTATATATTCTTATATATATATATTTTTGCTCCCCATTTGGGGGGTACCTGACATCTGGGGCAAGAAAAACTAAAGAAAAAGGTGTCGGCTGCCTGTTTTATAGCCCTGACGACCTGATGTCATGGAAGAAGAGACAGCACCCAATGCAGGACCCAAGACTTTAGAATTCAGGCTGACTGAGGGCAACCTGCCAGCAGATTACCCAAATGTAATGACTGCAACAGTGAATACACTCGAACATCTACATTTATGGTAAGTTTACACAACTGTACTTTAGCCCCAACAATGTCACTTGCTTCCAACATTTTTTAAACAAATAAGTTCAGAGATGTATACTAGGATAATAACTATCAGGGCCTTTATAAGCCTAGCTTTGCTGTCCAAACCAATTGTGTCTCTATGTCTCATGGGCATTTATTAGGAGAGGGTTATGTTAGGAAGTTTATAGAGTTTGTGGGTAATATGTTAGTTTGGGCATTACTGTCTATCTATCAGAGACATGGGGGCCAGGACCGGTGTGAATTTCCAATTTCCCATCCAATGGCCAAGGTTATGACTAAGACTAACTCTGTCCATGTGCTACATCTGATCTTTGAACAGCGCCAGGGCAGTTCTAGTCACCAGTCAGTTGAGCCTAAACCTGGACCAGCACATGAACACCCTGATATTCAAACATGCGTATGTGCGAGGACTATAAGCATAGGAGTTATGAATATCCTTGGAGTGAGTAGACTTGCAGCATGGGTCCAGAGCAGTAGGAAACAGGGAATGTCCTGATTGTAGTGCTGCGGTTTTCCCAGTAGGAGAATGGATGCCTGCTGTGTAAGGGAAGCGGTGAGGCGTATGTCAGAGTAGCTATGAACCATGGGTATACATATAAATGAGCCAGAACACCAATAGTGTAGTGGTTACAGCATCCACCCAACGTAAAGGCATTCCCGGTTCAAGTACGACTATAGCACATATTAATTGTGTAATGAATGCCTCTGTGCTGTAAAGCCAACATTTATACATGTAAAGGTGACTGCTTTTGCATGGGTCCCTTAACTGGATTCCATCAAAGTGGTACTATCATAAGGAATAAGGCACATGTAATCCCAAAGACGTGCCTGTAAACATATGTAACTCAGAATACGTAGATGCAAGTGGGCCTGCGCGGGTGTACACAGCTATTAGCATAGCAAATGTATGTTGTCTTGTATAGCTGTAACTTTTATATATATAGATAGATAGATGTGTGTATAGATAAATATCCACAGACATAACAGAAATATGCAATTATATGTCTACATATTTATCTATATATACATATATATATATGTATATATATATATATATATATATATATATATATATATATATATATATATATATATGTAAGGAATGCGGAAAGACGAAATCAAACATAAGGGTTGTGAAGGGAATCCAGAGCAAGTAAGGAATTATGAAGTGCTCGCAGCGTATGTCACATAAAGCTACACAGGTGTGAGTAGAGCACTGCTCTTCACACCAGAGACAGGGCTATACCAGTGGCCATAACATCGTTGAAGTGCTACGTCAACATTGTAAACAGACGGAATGTAGTACATGTTGCGACCACCTACACTTGTAACCCGCAAATCGTTCATAATCCATAACACCATGTGCAAATATGAATGGATGGTGAGCCTGTGAATACACGAGGTGGTACAAAATGTGTGTAGGGCCCCAACGCTCATGAGAGGGCAATGTGTAAAGGTGTGTCATGGCTGCGATATCAGGTGTATAATGGCTGTTATGCATGGAAACTCAACATGGGTGTGCAGGAGAAACTATGGATATGCGAGTATGGACACAGGAGTGATAGGGCATGTTGCACTGCAATGTGCAATGGAGCGGCCCGAGGAGGTCAGCTAGTACGTAGGTGCGATTCTCAGATACAGCGTCGTTTGTGTGGAGACATGCGTGGATGGGCGTATCGTTGTCGGACGTTGTGCATCAGGTCTGGAAGCCCGGCACATAAAACCTATATGCCACCCATGAGCAGAATGGAGTTCTGCTGTGACAACCCCAAACCGGGAAAAGCAGAAAGACACAACTACATGAAGACAACAATTTGTTGACATACAGTCACAGTAACACAAACACACATCCTATCAACAATAATAATATGAATGTGCACAGAAACAAACACAGTAGCAGGAAAAATAGGCTGCGCATATGAGTAATAGGTCGAATGACACTATTACATCCCAGTTAGCAGCGGCACCCCAGACATGAAAAACATGCAACATCTGTCCGCCGCATAACATGCAATATACTGAGCACAAGTTCACCGGAGTGAAGTGTTGGTGGCAGAATGACTAAGGCAATAGTATGCTGTTGAAGCAGAGATAAAACCAATACGCATGTGTAAGTGTCCATGTCCGGGAAATGTGTAGGTTAATGGACACACAGATGTATATAGAGATAAAAACGTATATATACATATATCTATATACATATATCTATATTAATTTACATATATATTCATACGGATATATATATATATATATATATATATATATATATATATATATATATATACAGACAGAAGGATATACTACGGATATATATAGATAGATATATATACACAAACAACAGGTAGTGATATATACACATACACACAAAACAAAATATATATGTCAGTGTAGATATACACATGTACATAAATAGGTTACTTCACAGCAATTAGGGGTAACATATTTAGAACCCGGGCATATGTGACTGGGAGGTCCAATAAATAAACGTTGTACCCCCCACATCGCCCAGCTAGGCCGGACAGACATACATACAGGCACTACAAATCAATACACTGCCACTGTCCAAAACACCAGTAGTAAAGGACCAGTGGGAGAGTTCTGCAAGATCTACACTTTAAGCATGGATAACGGTGTCCCTTGCGAGACCCCAAAAATTCAGGGTACGTGTGAATCTGCTGACATTAATATGAGCAGGATGTAGGTGTACATGGAACAGTAGGTTGTGCACGTGTGATAATACATGGGTTGACAAAACGTACGACATGTGTCCTGAGACAGGGATAGTGGGCAATGTGTAGGGGTGTGCTCATACCCCAGCTGCGCTCACAGTAAGTATTTGTCACTCTTGCTGTAGAGGGGTGCCAGGTAGGTGGACCATGGGTATGCATTAATGGGCTTAAGTGTGCAGGTGCTGGTTGGCAGAGATGTTTTAGGCCCTCCCAGTGAAAGTCATTAATATTCCTATGTGGGCATAGCATATGCCTACACCTCCCAAACCTGAAGAGCACATCTGCAGGATAGTTTGTAAACCATCGGGGGAATACATATAGACCTACACAGTGCCATGTACCCGATCAGCATTGACATCCATAGTTATGTATCAGAATGTAACAAAGTCCAACTAAACACTGCCAGAACTTGTGATATTAGGTCTACAGGTGGCGGAATACAGGTAATGACAGATGACAACATGTATGAGTCATAAACAGCATGTACCTCGACAAACGTGAATGAATACATATGCTCTGTGACTGTGAATGTGTCTGGTTAATAGAACCAATTGTCTAAATGTGTCCCACAGGGTGTTATGCATTGTTCCTGATGCAGTGTTCATTCACACCCATTGGTATGTGAGTTCTGCTAGTGATGGAAAGTGCATACTTTGCTGACCACCTCATCTAGATGATAGCATAATAGAAGAGGTTCAACACCCGTACACCTGTGAAGGACACACCCATCTGGGCAGTTGTGTCCTGCAAAATGACAGTTATGGCACATGTTCTCTGAGTTCAGGAATGGAGGCTATATAGTATGTGTAGTGGTGTCAGACATGAATTTGTTGTATCAGTAACAGCTACATGTAATAGGAATCAGTATTATCAATTATAATGCTACATTAATAACCTTAACGTATGCAAACCATGGAAGTTGTCCGTTTACTACTGGCTGTGGGTATGTGTTGCCTTGACACATGTGATAGCTCTACATATAGGGTCTATAGGGCCGCCACCAGTCTAAATGGCCAAAGTGGAACCTGCTCTGTAGAACTGTCAGATGTACCAGGGCAAAACATACCTACAGCCATGCATAGAAAAGAAATATACATATTGGAAAAAATCAGAGCGTAGTCTAGCAACAGTATAGTTGCTTATGCTACTACATATGACATATCGATGTGTCAGGTATACAAGACCTGTAACAAGCAACCAGTACAGACACCTACAGCATGAGAAGGTCCCCTAATCAGGACAGTTGCAATGGCTAGAGTATTGTCCATACCACTCAACTGTCCCTGAATGTCAGGTATGTCCCTGAGTTTGACTGAAAGTCTAACTGTGTCCTTCTTAATCCCTCCTAAAATTAATGACTGTTGAAGGAAAGGTGGTGGATTACACTTACTGACTAATTACAATAAGTAAGAGTTATAAACAACTGTTACTTCAGAATATGTGTATTAAGTCATATGCTCTGATTCTGTCAATGTGTCAAGTTAATAGCACTACTTTTGTAAAAGTGTCCCTGATTTTTCTTGACCTGTCCCTGATTCTGCAGAAATGCGTCCCCAATTGGTGGAGAGTTCTGTTATTGTCACATGAGATATGTGTGATGAGGGACTGTCCCATGCAAAGTGGGAAAGGTGTCACTCCTAGAGTCTCCCGTCGTGCAATCTGAAAGGTGGTCAACGTGCAGTAAGTATGCAGTAGCATGACTAGGCAGACAGCTGCGTTAACAAACTCAAGTCACATGTCAGCATTGCAGAGTATTGGTTCCCATGTATCAGGCAGATGGGAGCAGATCGTATGAGGAGCACACATATAAAATGATTACGTCACTGGACAGGCCGCCGAGTCCGTACAGTCGAACGCCTGCCGTTGCAAAATGGTTGCACATACCCGATACTGTAGTCATGTAGTCCGATGTAATACGCATCACAAGGGATTGCGCACACCCAGCGTGAGTGACAAATGTAAGCGGAAATGTCGGAGAGCGAACGGCTGTAAGCGTGTTTGTCTACCAGTATGCCAGTAGTGCACTGTCAAAGAAATGTGGAGTATAAACATGTATAAGGTGCTGTGACCAGAGGTCAGCAGTGCTTAACACTGTGCAAACCCATGCACAACAGCTCCAACCCGCTGGACTGTGCCTTACCTGGTCTGTATCCAAAGGCGTTGGCCTGTCCACAAACAAAGAACCACCCTATACACGTGATGGTAAAAGTACCCTGCACACATAGCTCATGTGAATTAACAATAGACCATGGCATATGTACAGACAACAGACCACACACACACACACACACACACCATACAGCACAGACATCCAACAGTATAGCAATGTACTGGCAGATATGTCTGGACCACTGGTGTATGCATGCCTGGCTGTCCTGTGTTTCAGTGTGTGAGTATGCCCAGTATGACTGTTACGCATGTTGTTGACTGACAATACCATCATACCGTCATGTGTGTGTGAGCATGCAAAGTATGATCAACTGTATTGCATGTGTCACATGTCCAGATAGTTAGTACTGTGTTGCTGACCCCTCCGTTCTACACAGACAGGTGCCATGCTGTGTCTGCAGGGTAGCTAATGGTCATATGGCATTGACAGTTGTTACATGTCTGCATAGCATGGGGGGACATACAACCACAACCACGGTCCTACACAGCACCATGGGTGGTGCACATGGCTCTCACATGTGTAGGTGTGACGGGGGGCACAGCCAACAGTTGTACACATCTGCCACTACTGTACTGGTATGCCGGGTACTCCATGTCAGTGTGTGGACCTACCTAAATTGCTGGTTGGAGGGATACCAGGGTACGTCAGTTCCCAGCTTTAATTACCAGCACAGTGGTGTTGGACGTCCTAGCTTACACAACCTACATCAAACTGCCTGGCCTGCTGTCATCTGTGTGTGTCATAGGGGTTGGGGTCATTCATTGGGCATATCCATAGGCCATCGTATATCATTTGTCTGTATTGGTCCACATCTGTCCAGCTGCATGGAACGTGTGTGGGCTGTACAGACACATGATGGTCAGCCCATAATCTGCAGTGGGTTAGGACACCCTGTGTACTACAGGCTACCATTGTGACCCCCGTATGTGCTGCAGAGGTCATGGTGCCACTACGGATGTGTACTGTGCTGCCCTAACATTTGGCCACCACAGTCACTTGTATGCTCACATACATACCATAGCAATGGGTAACTACACATTCTAATACAACTGCCACTTGTTAGGTCAATAGACATACCCTGGGTGTGTTCCAGACTTGAGGATGGTGCTGGATTGCTGCCTATGTCGGATGCACACAGTGCACCTCCTATGCATGGCCGAGCACAGGTACTGTCATGTTTGGCATCCATTGTACTGTGTGCGAGTCAGAGAGGGGAAATCTGTGGGTACCTACTGTGTCAGTCCATATGCCTTGTGTTGCCTTTTTGTCAGGTAGTTCCTTCACCAAGTCACACTGTACCTGTACAGGTCTTAGCAGTGGTGTTGGGCTGTGTGGCCCTGCCCCATGCTGTTCCTGCTGCAACTGTTACTGCAGGATAACATTGTGTAGCATAGCAAATACCATAACAACTTGTATGCATGTAGCTTGTGAATACTGCAGCGCTCCAACGGATGTGTCCGGATACCAGAACTGTAAACTGAGCATCCCAAACACATGCACAAGTATATGTCTTGCCTGTGCATCCGCCTCAGTATGGTGTGAGTGTTCAGGTGTGTGTGCATTGCTGATGTGTGTCATCAGCCACTACACCAGTGTTTACCTAGCATACCCCACTAGCAGACTGTAGGGGATGTCCATATAGGCATTGGTGTGCTACAGCTGTGTCAGAAGCCATATATCAGACACATCATAGCTTCCAGGGCAGACAACACACCCATTCAGTCTCATGCCCTGGTCATCGCATATGGCCTAGCTGTTGGAGGGTATGCCCCTGCAGTGACTGTAGGCCCTACCCCACTCCCTGGGTGGTGCTACGTGTGCAGGCTATAGCACTCAGTACCCCAGGGTAGTCATCCATGTGGTTGAAAAGATGCATATTGCTGGTCCACTAATCACGCGTGTTGAGGACATGTACGTGCTCACTAGCATGTGTTGACATGGCATCTGTGAACTGGTGCAATACTCTGGATGCAGATGCCTGTGAGATACCCATGATATCCCCATTTGTGCCATGTGAGGTACCTGTGGCTAATACACCTAGGCCAACACATCCCATGGTATCCACTGTGATGCGTTTCCCTCGGCTTGTTTGATGTGTCAGGCATAGGTCAACAAGCTGCTGTAGGAGGTCTCTGTCCACCCCATAGTGCTCCAGCATCCCCAGCTCATGTAGCCCCTGGTAAGTCACCCTCGGTCTATAAAGTCTTATGTCACCCCAGTAAGGGTTGTTCGGCAGCATATACATCCTCACTTCCCCAGCCTCCTGCACATGTTGGTATATGTTGCCTGTTGCAGTCCATGTCATTTGGTTGGACTGTATCATGAAATGTCCCTGCAGGTATACACCGGTGGTGTAGAGTGCAGACGAAACCTGTGTGTATGCTGCTTGCTCGCATTAACGTACTGTTCATATGCGGGCTGGCCATGTCATCTACTGATTGTGCTGATCAACACCTGTTTGTGCAGCCTGTACATCCTGACTACCCCACCACTGCTGTCATCCCTCCCAATGTCACCAGGCAGGTATAGACACACCCCTAGCTTAGGTGTGCTAAGGCAGGAACACTCCCAAGGCACAGTTCTGCAATATACGTACAGTATGCCTGACCCCCCTCCCATGCTGTCAACTATATTCGAGACCTGCACCCGGCTGACTACACACATACACTCCAGGGACCAGCAGCACGCCCTGGTGATAAATGTGATACACCATAGTCAACCTCATCTGCATAGTATAGTCTTCTAATGAATAGTTATATGACCCATACCAAACCTTCAAATTATTAACCACTGCTCAGTGTCGCTCAGATCCATACACAACTGGCAACAGGTGCCTTACCATCACCATACTCGATGTCCCATGGTCTTCCCAGCAACAAAATAACCGGTGTCTACACGACTACAACCCGTGGCCCTGCACACTACAGATGATGTGCATTACCACCATGCCATGGCAGATATACATAGATCCCAGGTTATCACATACAGATCATCCAGCACAAAAATTCAATAGTGCTGATGTCCCCAGACATATGTTCACATCTGTGTTCACCTCTACATCTACATATATCATATATATTATTTGTATACATATATACATGGACATATATATTTATCTATATATATATATCTATATATCTATATCTATCTATATATATATATATATATATATATATATATATATATATATATATATATATATATATACATACACACATATACATGTACACACATATGTCGCTATGGCATTTATATCACAACAGCAGACCACATGACAGCAATGCATTAGATAGGAATGAAAAGGAAACTACATGTGCCACCTGCATCATGTAGTGCTGTTACTATCAAGGCACGTGTGTTATGTTGCATCACATGGGTCAGACCATATCAAGGGTAAGGGTAGGGCTGCTGACAGCTACTCATCAGACCTATTGCTGAATGTTTGTGTTGACAACCCAGTGTCTTGGCAGAATATGCGGGCTGTGGACACTATATAGGTCAGCACCAAAACAAACAGATCACATCCCACAGCTAGCCACCCACAGATACCAACACATACGGTATAACTGCCAAACACACACACCTGCCATGCCTTGGACTCGAGGACCTACCTGTTTAGTCTACCACACTACAGCATTATGCAGCAACAGAATGCGCTACTGAGTTCCGGCATCACCGCACTCCCACAGGCATACATCTAGGTGGATGACATCATCCGCAAAGGCAAAGACGCCGATAGGGAATGTATGTGGAGTGAGCCATCTAAAAGCATTACTTTGTCCCCTGGCAGCTGGAAACACACACACACACACACACACACACACACTTGGCAGGGCTGGGAGTGGAACATACACCAACTACCTTATCACACTACAGCATTACGCAGTTACAGAACACGCTATCGAGATTACTGGAACACAGCACTCCCAGAGGCATACTTCTAGGTGGATGACATCATCTGCAAAGGCAAAGACACCGATAGGGAATGTATGTGGAGTGAGCCATCTAAAAGCATTACTCTGTTCCAGGCAGCTGGAAACACACACGCACACACACACACACACACACACACACACACACACACACACACACACACACACACACACACACACACACACACACACACACACACACACACTTGGCAGGGCTGGGAGTCGAACATACATCTAACTACCTTATCACACTACAGCATTACGCAGTTACAGAACACGCTATCGAGATTACTGGAACACAGCACTCCCAGAGGCATACTTCTAGGTGGATGACATCATCCGCAAAGGCAAAGACGCCAATAGGGAATGTATAGAGAGTGAGCAGTCTAAAAGCATATTACTGTCCCAAGGTAGACGTAGACAAACACATGGCAGTGGTGTGAGCGGGACAACTGCTTATCTACAGAGCACTATTACAACACTACATAGATATGGGACGCGCCACAGACAGTACACCCTTCAAGGCAGTCAACCAGTGTGTTCAATGTAGGCATCCATCCTGATGTGGAAAATGGACATCTGTTGCCTGGATGACCATCACCGCTATACAGGATGTCAATGGCCATGCCCATACACAGAGGCAGAACAGCAACACAAGGTGTCACTGGGCATGCTCACACACTTAGTATCACATGTCCGTTTGGAATGTACTGTTTGTCCATCTACACAACGGCGTACTGGGCATGCTCACAAACTTAACAGTAGCAAAGGGCTGTCTTGCATGCACATGGATTCTAAACATGGAAGGGCACAGTATGGTGTTACTGTCCCCCCATACATGAAGGCCACTCACATGTACTGACCAGTACACACAAAGGAGCCATCAGAGATGTCTCAGGTGCAGATCACAGAGGTAAACGCCGCAGTCTACTTTGTAGCCCTCAGACATCACCATGTTATTGGACCAGCAACACACAGCCATACATTACCACAACACTGTGTGACTCATGACCAGTGGACTGTACATAGGTCTACAGCAACTGTGCAGACTACACATGTACTGACAGGGTTCCATCATGTGTTATGCATTGCAATGATACCACTGTACATAACCAGGTCAGCTCTACACATAACAGGGGCCCTGGGTCTTACACAGCTGTGACAGATGACTGTCACTGTACACCAAAGAACACACATGTTTGGATATGACATGCATGTAATCGCAGTGGATATGTGCATGGACCACACACACACACAAAACACATATGTACATAGCATAGTTTTTGCTGTCCTCTGTGCAGACAAGTGGCTACAGCAATCACATGCATGCAAATGGAAGGTAGGTCCATGGCTGTGGAATGCTAACAGTACATGAGGTAGCAATGTTGACCGAGGACACATTCCCTCTGTACTAGTTACCCATGACACCCATCATATCATACAACAGTCCATGTGTTATGCATGTCATCACACATGTCCACCAATTGCAATGCATACAAACATGGCTACATGACAGGCATGTAGGACCAACACACATGTACATTTAGTGGTGTGCATGCAGCTACCATGCATGTGCAGTAGCTGATGTATGTAACTCATCTGTGCCTAACTACAACATGCAGTTCATAGGTTCATAGGTTCATAGGTTCATACTAGGCTATCTGCCCTAGGGCATTTATAAGCCTAGCCCAGAGTTTTTGTGGCTTACGCCACCCCTTTCGATTGAAGGATATTATGCCCATTATTTTGCTGTGCCTCTGTCAAGCAGTGACACTGATGTAATCCCTGGGGTATACCTGCGATCTCCCATCCATTGGTCAAGATTTCTCTTGAACAAAGCCAGCGAGGTGCTCTGCCTCACATGTACCGGGATTTTGTTCCACAGCATAGGGAGTATCTGGGTGATGAATCTGTCCCTCCAGCACGTCCTATTTATGACCGTGTCAAGGTTTAAGTCTCGTGCTCTTGTGGATCTGATGGATTTAGATTTTTTGAGGTGAAGCATGTTCATTAATTCCGGGTTGGACATGGCCTTGTATGTCAGGCACAGGTCACCTCTGAGCAGGCGGTAAGTGACTGAGTAGAGCTGGAGCTCCTTCAGTCAGGCAGCATAGGACATATTTTTGAGACCCTTTATCCTTTTGGTGAGGAACTTTTGGGGCCTTTCCAATTGCTGCAGGTGTTGGGTCAGATACATTCCAAATGGGGCGTTGTACTCAATCATCAGTCTGATGAGTGATGAGTACAGGGGAATGCTGACCTCCCTTGACCTAGATGTGAAACCCTTCATGATCAGGTGGGCAATGTAGAAGGTCTTCCTAACAACTTTGGCAACGTGGGTGTCAAATGAGAGGTTACTATCAACCTGGGTTCCCAGATCCCTGATAACCTCTTCTGTGCTTAGTGGATTGCCACCTATATGGTAGCTAGGGGTAACCTTGTTTTTCCCAAAGGGTATGACTATGCATTTTTTAGCGTTTAACTTTAGGCCATGGCTTTGGCACCAGTTATCCATTTCTATGAGACCCTTCTGAAGGATATCTGTGTCTGATGTGTTTTCAACTATGGCGCCCAGTTTGCAGTCATCTGCAAACTTTGTCAGCCATAATCCTCCTGTGCTTGCCTGTACTTCCGAAAAGTAGATGCCGAACAAGAGTGGACCCAGGACCAAGCCCTGTGGGACACCGCTTGTGACAGGCTTGGAATCTGACATGGTGCCAGCAACTCTAACCCTGTGGGTTCTATCACTTAGCTAGTTTGCAACCCATCTTGTGACGTATGGGTTTACATTTAAACTGGTGAGTTTTTCTATGATGCCTGAGTGGGGTATCGTGTCAAAAGCCTTTGCCAGGTCAAGGTAGGCTGTGTCGACTGCCTTGCCCTCATCAATGGCCTTGGTGACTGTTTCGAAAAAGTCAACCAAGTTTAAAAGGCATGATCTGCCCTTGACAAAGCCAAACTGGGTTTGATCCAATGTCTGCAGGTCCCCTATATCTTTATTTATGAGTTCCATAATGATTCTCTCCATAGCTTTGCAGACCAGGCTTGTCAAGCTGATGGGACGGTAGTTTCCAGGGTCGGTGGAGGCACCTCCTTTGTGTAATGGGACCACAGTAGCCGTACGCCATTCCTTGAGTGCATCCTGAGGTGAGGCTAAGATTAAACAGCTGCCCTAACTGCGGGTTTAATTCCTCAATGAGCTCGTGGAGCACACAACCGGGGACACCATCTGGTCCCATGGATGCTGTGTTTTTCGCCTTGGAGAGCTGTTCTTACTTGAGCATTTGAGATGTTTGGGAGGCTACAATCCTCTGGTATAGATATTTCTCCTTTTGGGGGGAGGGGGGGAATTTGCACTGAACCTGTCAGCCAGTATGTTGGCAATGTCTGTAGGTTCAGTGATCTTTACATCATTTTGAACCAGTTCTGAACATATCTGGGAGTTTCCTCCCAGGTTTCTAACATAGCTAAAAAAGGCCTTGTGATTGTCTTTTGAGTCCGTGGCAATTTTTCTTTCAAAATTTGCTTTGGAGGATTTTATGAGAGATCTTAGTTTTTGACTTACGATGATCAAGGGTGTCTTCCCTTTTGAGGATTTTGCTCTATCTTGTAGTAGCCTTCTCCTTTTGTTGTAGAGCTTGCAATTCAGCCCCATCATTGACACCTGTATATGGTGAAATACTGACAGTACGGTAGGATGTACATCAGGTATGGATGGATGTGTGTACATAAAGTGGTGATCCACCTTTGCAGATGAATGTTTGCCGGGGACAGCTCACAGGTGTGTCACACGCCATCCTACCATTATATGTGCAAACAGTACACTATGAAGACATAAAACCTACACAGCTGTAGGGTGTTACTGACTGTAAGTCACTTGACACCTGTAACACTTACATCCTCCCATGTGCATATAGCAGCACAATTGCCGGAGTTAGCGTTGGTACACATAATGCGGCCAATACTGCTGCACGTCTGTCAGACGTATCATCATATAGCAGGTGTATCATTCACAGTATTGCCATGTGTGTTTGCTTGTGTGACCATATATGCCACATATGGTGGGGAATACATCCCAATTGTTACACACCCATGCACACTGTTGTACAAATCTGTACATACTGCAGTGTGGAAAGCATGACGTAGGCAGGGGTGGTGTGTGCATCACACACATATCAGCTATCCGTATGTGAATGACATTTGTGGACTCCACAGTGTGTGTGTGTGTGTGTGTGTGTGTGTGTGTGTGTGTGTGTGTGTGTGTGTGTGTGTGTGTGTGTGTGTATGTATGGCTGTCTGGTGCATAGAGTGAGGGTGTATGCTGCCATACAGAACACACAGGATCCCTAACCCCTCATGGTGATGCAGTCTACTACCCTGTTGATGCCATCAGTCTCAGAGTTACTGGCTACCTGTACATGTTCATTCTCTGTGTCCGTCGTGTGGGTGCACAGTACTGTGAGGGTGATTACCACATAAGCAGGGGTCCTCACCTCAACACTGTGGAGTGTGCGTTATAGTGTTGTTGACCCCATGAGTGTGGGCATGTTCCTGTAATGTGACAGGGTATTACTGCTACACAGTGAGGCCTCATGCTATCAAGTAGCCTCTAACGTTATCATCGGCCAAACCGCTGTGTACACCCCCTGCACCATGTCAACATACCTCTGATGTGACCTGGTATGGATGTCACATCTCTAGTCACTGTAGCCTATTAAACAGCCCACATGCTTCTGGATCAGTAGATGAGTGGACATCTGTGGTATGTTAGCCTTTCCAACAGTCAGGTTGAGGCTACGTATAGCATGCTGATATTGTCTTACATGCCTGTGAGTACTCCACATTTACACATGGGAAACTGCAAACACTGCTACTTGTTGGCACATGCCAGTAGACCATAAGGAGGGAACCAAGGCATCATTACCAACATGCTGTTACTGTTGTTACCAAGACACATACTGTGAACATATAACAATGCATGATAGACCTGTACTACATGGTATGTCCGGTGCGTGTCAACAGTACACAACTAATGTAATATACACTTCTCTCACTATTCTGTTCACCCTGTGCATCAGACCATTTAAGCATGTCCCTGCACCGATTGTGTGGATGACAGGGATGTGGTACAGGCTTCATCATATGCACAGGGTGATGATGTTTGCCAGGGGCATAGGCTGCACCAATGGATGACATCATGTGTGTGGGTAAGGGGCGGTGATCTGATTGGACATGTGTGGTCATTATACATGTGGGTGTTGCGGTGCCCTACAGATGTCTTTGCTGTGTGCGTGTATGTGTGCACTCAGTTCTGCCGTTTGTGAGGCCTACACAGGGGTATTATTGACAGCTCCAGATTGTACAGACTAGGATGTACAGCTCACTGTGTCCAGCCATGGCCATGTGACCTGTGCCTGCCAGGGGTTGCACGGGCACTACCAGGCGGAGGTACAGATTGGCTACTGTCCGACGACACATGTCCACTGGAACTGTGTCCCCGCTGGGAACATCCAGGGCCACTTCCACATGGCCTGCTGTGTCCTGGTGTGGACAGTGCAGCACCAGCTGCACTGCTACTGCTACCAGCACTATGGGAGCAGGCATGTGAGGTGGCATGCTCACGTTGACCTGCACTAGGTGGTGTAGCTGGCCGACGTCCACGTGGCCTACACCTCACTCCTACCAGATGTTCCAGCACAGACAGCTCACACTCGTGGATTGCCATGCCATGGTCAAGGATTCCAACCATGTCACCCAATCGCCTGTCCAGAACATCAGCAATCTGCTGTTGAGCATTTGCCAATGCCTGGATGTTGTCATTTAGAGTACTGATAGCAGCCCTCTGCAGCCTCTGCCCTTCTCTGCTCTACTGTTCAGCACATGCCTGTGCCGCCATTACAGTCTGGAACATGCGTCTGGTGATACCAGCTGCTGCGCTCTGTCCTGCAGGTGCATGTCTGCCAGAGGTCCTCCTACGAGCAGCACTGGCCACATGCCTGTGTGGCACATCCGCAGTCATTACATTGACACCATGGTGTGGAGACACACCTTCTGTAGCCACCTCATGTTCCTGTTCCACGCTAACAGACGCTGACTGTCCTTCCTCTATGGCCACTGGTGATGCGGTATGTGTTGGCAGCAGAACTGTGTGCGGGGAAGAGGGGAACATAGCTGGGATGGCAACCATTGGCACAGATTCAGCCCCTGACAACCCTGCCTGTACCTCATGCATATGTTCATCACTGCTAGTATCTGTGGGGACACTAACATCAGATGGACCGCAGGAGAGTAATGCACCTACATCACCTGTGAATGCAAAGAAAGACTCTAAATTACAATACACAGACACACACACACACACACACACACACACACACACACACACACACACACACACACACACACACACACACACACACACACACACACACACACACAGACACACCATGCATGTGATTTGACAGGCGGCATGCAGCATGCATGTGATACAGCAGACGGCATGCATCTCAGACATTAATAGTGTTAGTTAGCATACCTCCCTGTGTTGCACACAACAGCAAGCAGGTGTCATATCAGTAGCCATGCAGTTCACACAATCATGGTAGTAAGCATGCATCCCCATGATACACCATGTGGACCAGAACAGGTTAACAGTACACATGGCTGAAGTGACCTGTAATCAGCTGATGTGTGCATTAACATGCATACATGTCTGACACAATGGTGTCCTGACACATGCACAGCATTGTAATGGGCATCACATTGCAGTGTTGTCTGTATGCCCTACAGAAAGAATGCATGTTTAGCAAATGTGCATGAGCATAGAAGGGTAATGTGAGCCATCTACATTGCTATACAGTGTGAAGCACAGACACTGTGCCATTGCATGGCATCATGAGGCATCTATATTGCTATACAGTGCGTAATATGCACACATTGCATAGCCATAACTGCATGCATACCCATGACATAACTGTGGATTGTGACCCATGATGCTGAGGTGTATACACACCAAACCATGCTGTGTCATGTGACAGGTCACTGGAAGACCTACAGATGACACCCCCTGCACAACTACTACAGAGTCTTAGCTGCCTGACAACCATGTCCACACATGGCAGACTTGTCAATTCACCATGTCCCACATGACATTGATGTACCACACACACGAGGTGCACAGCTAATGGTGATGTCCTACAGCAGCAAGGGAAATGTACAGTATATGTAGCCTGATGTGGTGTCAATGTCTGTGGAAGCTGTACAGGTGACTACTGTCATGCTATGACACAGTCGTGATGTTCAACACATCTTATATGGTAGACATAAATGACACCTCCACTAGCTGTGCACAAGCTTTTAGGATGCCCAGTGTACCACATCAACTGTATAATCAGTCAACTAAGGCTATAATTGGACCATGTGTGGACAATGTGCAACAGAGTGTATACACATCACATCTACTGTGTGGCTACATGCCTCTGGCCATCCCCCATGGCCATGTGTGAACATGTGTTGGCCAAATTTTTGTGATGGCCGTCTATCTCACATGTCTGTTGTCCCATATGCCATACATCCATAGATGTCAGATATGTCACCATCCACAGGGCTATGCAGACAACGGGTTGTATGTTTGGTATGTGGAGTATGTGTTATGGGATAGTGTGACAATATTGCAGCCAGAATACTACGTGTCTGGGATATGTCAGATGGCACATCACAATGTGTGCACCCATTGCAGGGGCATATAACACAATGGTGACTCCTGTGGGCTGCCCATATCTCAGCTCACTGTGTGGTACTGTTTGTGTACCACACATGGGTTTTTCCAATGTATAGTACATATGCCTACATTGTACAACACCTCCACCATTGTATGCACAGCTGTCCACACATGAAGCAATGACAGATACTGTGGTTTCATGTTGGTGTATCATTTTGTTTGTATATATTGCACATGGGTAGCCAGTGTGAATGATGGGAGATGCGACCTGTATATCGTGACTGGACCAAACATCAAGTTTACAAGTGTTAACTGGCCACATGGCGAATAGATCTATGCTTTAACATGCCTGATACTGATGACAGTCTCACCTGCAACAGACTGATGTCTGTGTGGCACACCAGAGGTACCTGTATAGGGTGACACAGCAGTTTGAACATTATCCATGACTGTATGACAGCCACAGGGTGCACTCTGCATGTTAACACATTCACCTGTACAATAGCATATAGTATGCACATGTGTGCATACACAGGGTAGCATACTGTAGTATGCAGCATGTGTGTAAACATACCTTTAATATGATGTTACATTACATAATGTACAGTGAGACATGCAACTAAATGGGATATAATAGTTATATGTGCAGTACTGACTTATCAGGCAAGTCCAGGCTCATTGGTTGGGAGACACCCACCTCCACGATGGCAGCTAGTGTTTGTGGATGCTGTTCTGAGGGTGTCCCCAGACTGGCCAGTAGCTCCTCGGTGGGTGTGAGTGGGGGCTGGGTTGGTGGCCCACCACCTGTTCCACCTTGTTCCCTGGTGATTGCAGTGGCACGCTGTTTTGTATGTCGTATCAAGTCCATGCAGTGTCTGCACACCTGCTGGTAGGTGCGGTTATGGCCACCCACATCATTAACCCTCCTGCGAAGATCCTGCCACAGGTCATCACGCTGCTGGGCATGCTGTGGCACATGGCTGAACAACACTTCATAGTTCTCATGGAGGTACGGGATGAGGACATCATCCTCCTGGCGGCTGTATGCTGGCAGGTGTGAACGAGGCATTATCTGTAAGACATAATGATGGTGACAGGTCACAGTATCACAGAGATGTACAGAGATACTGCTGCACATACATTTGTATTAAATCTAGTACATCTGCACAGTTATCTTTGCAAATCCTCTTGACACTGACACGACTGACATGTTTGTGTCACACACATGTAACACCCGTTATGCATTGGATATCATCACCATAAATGTCTGTCACCTCATTACATTGTTCATACTCCATGTGAATGCTGTCTTGATGTGGGCATGTCTGTTTGCCTGCACTGGTGTTCTTACCTATCAGCACATGCCTGGATGTGTCCACAGTAATGCTGTTGACCGTGATGCTGTGTATATGTCACATATCAACACATACACTGCCTTAATGGACTTGAGCAGTAACAATGCACACATATGCATGGAAACCTTTACATGTATGTGTTTTGCCATACACATCTACACTGCACTGTACAGCAGTTCAACATCCTGCCATGGATCGCCTGTGTTGCACATGTGGTAGACATGGGACAATGGCTAGTTGGGCGTCATTCACAGGGATGGTTATCAACTATAGCATGTACGGGCAAGTTTTCCTAGCTGTATCCGACAGCCATTTTGCCACTGCGAGGTGCATCAGTGCCACATTACTGATCCAGACAGTTGATAATACATCTACCATGCGGTCATCACACCATGTATGACAGAGATGACATGTGCAGCTTTGATGGACAGGGTTGCATGGTATGGTGGGAGTATGTCACATGTATGGCACAGGGATCTGTCCAGCATGTGGCGATCCTAGTAGTAGGACGGTGGCTGTCCATGACGTATGTCTTTCAGATCAGGATATGTACGTGTAGCATGCCCAACATCATAGTGTAGCACATGTCTTTATGCAAGGTAGCCAGCATGCTGCATAGTGGAGGTGAGGATTATGAAGGCTGGTATCGCCCATCTACGCATATTGGATATGTGATCCAATATTGGTCACCCGATTGCTGAGTATGCCTGTCCAATGATCTCCATGCTCATGGATGGCACCCTGTCATGACATGGGTGCCTCGTTTGACTACCTAATAGGCCTGGAGATGTCACCAACTCAGGGAGGTGAACTGCACAGCACCATCCCTTACACAGTGTCCATAATGTTGACCACAGCCTAGGTGGTGGTTAATGGGTACAGGGATATTTACCTAGCAGTGACAATGCTAATATCATCTGTCAGATTGTGCACATATGTCACACACCTCACCCACAAAGCCCATTTTGTATGTTGTTCACAACACTGAGACAGCTATTGCTCATAGGTCATGGCCATTCACATCCTTACATACACAGACGCCTCACATTTGTCTGTGTGGTATGGGCTACAATGAGGGGGGAGTACAACACTATAACCCTGTTTTACTGTAGCTGCCACTGGTGTGATATGCACATGTCACTCTGACACCTTTTGTAGTGTTGATTCTGTCAACAGACCACTGGTAGAACACTCCTGTGACATACGAAGGTACATGTAGTCAAACATCCGTACTGTCATCTACATCTGTACTGCTAACATCTACGTTGATAATGGTTCATGGACTTGCAGACCATACTCAGCAGGGTAATAGTGCAGTGCCTCCAATTATGACTGTCGTCACCACTTGTGGGTTGATATTATCCAACACCCTATCTGTATTGCATTGTCATGCTTAGCACTTGTTCAGAACTTGTGAGCACTTCATGAGCTACGAATTAATATAGCACCCATTCCAAACCATTTCTCACAATTACACTGTCTGTCCTTACATCTCCAGCTTGCTTACAGTACAAAAGCTGTTGTACACATGTAACAAACATATCTTGTGAGACATGGTTGAATATACAGGCATGTCCAACTGTCACGTACCAGTGCTATTGCCTGTGTATATGATGCATATGGCATACATGTGGCAATAGAGCAATTGTCTCATGTACACAGTCAATGCTTGCCTCCCAACATACGACATTACAGCCTGTGGGAGATGCACATACGTAGCCATGCTGGGGGTAATGCTCTCACCATCTCAAACTGAACCTGACAGTCATGTGGGGACATGTAACATTTGCAACACACCCCACTCATCACATAGTCTCACAAGATCTCCACCACCACAGGCCACACATAGTATGAGTACAACTTTTGCAGAACCTCTCCATACTCTGTGTTGGCACCAAAGGCAGCCCCCATCACCAAACACAACAACAATAACTTATAGCCCACAGACTCATGTTTGCCCATCATATACAGCCAATAGGATGTTATAACATACACAACACACCAGTCATAAGTGACTCTGTAGGCGGTCACACTGATGTCCCACTCAGCAGGCTACACAAGGCGATAGTCGCTTACATCTAGCTGTCAGGTAACTGTTTCTGCAACATAACCTATGCGCCCATGCCACACCTCACCAAGTACAATTTGACTGTCATTCTCCATGTTAGTTTGACTGCCCTGAGATGCACCTTCACAGACTACATGTACAGGAACATGCAATAGCTCACTGGTCTTGTAGCCCTGAAGGTATGGGTCAAGCCCTGGGGAGCATTATGCATTCATCTGGACTTGATACCACTATACAATGACTGACTGTTTCGCTTCAACAGTTGCCTATGCTTCTGCTGTCATTCCACAGGCATCCAGTATCTGTCCGCTTTGACTGACATGGACAACAAAACATGATGCTTTGGCACAGATGACCTGCACCTGTCAGCCCTCGGAGTACAGATAACATGTAAGGCTCTTGCTGCTCCTATACTGCCTGTCTTGCACAGTTTCCAATAACATTCACCACCAGAGTGGGAACAAGCAAGCAAAACATGGGGTCATGTGACTCAATGCTTGACATCTTCATCTCTGACGCACGCAGGCAAGGCATTCCTTATAATGGACCACTTCAATATCTCTGCAGTGACTGGGACCTGCCTCTATGCTCTGCAGAGCACACCTGCACCGACAGGTTATACACAGACCACACCTTTCAGTCATGTATACGCAGACCACACCTTTCAGTCATGTAACCTGGACCCATGGCTGAGGTGTTCCCATATTCCACTATGTTGTACACACCTTCTGGCTAGTTACTTAGCACAATGCATCAGAGGTGATCCACGTGCAACTGGCTGTGGCCAGAACTGCTATACACATTGTAACATGCTACGGATTCAACAACATACCCCACGGTTACCAGCCCTCATTTCTTGGTATACTGGAAAGTAGGGTTCAGACAGGTACTACTGATGTGAGACTGACACTACCCCACACTTAACTGGGATAGCCACTCATGTACCGACACATTAGGCCAATGCTGTCTGGGATTCATAACCTCCACTCGGCTGGATCAACCCATACACACCACCTCCAAGACCAACAATATCCTAGACATGGACACTACCAACATGTGACTGGTGTTCCACACCTGGGGTTATCCACTTGTTGGTGGTTTCCAAACATATTCTAATCACACTTGTTATCCACATCCCGGCACCACATCCTTCACAGCATACACAGTACAAGAGTACTACAACACCTACTACAGACGTCTTATGACAGCAGTAGTTAACGTCATGACACCCGTGCAGATGGACAATGCAGATACAAATGCTGAAACATACCCCAGTGCACTTCATTAGCACTTACATGACTGCATGGATCATGCTATTCCAAACAGAGCCATGATGGTACCCACCAGATAATGGACGCCACTCTGGGGGTCCAGTTCCATGGACATAATTTACAACAAAAGGTGGAGGCTGTGGCAAAGTGGAGTACAATCCCATGGGTGGGGTAGCTCACTGGTCAGCCTCAGTAGGGCTATGGGATCCCTTATCACATACTCCGAACCTAGCTACGTAAACATTACTGCGACACATTCCAGGGTGTACCACAAGGCATTATGGAGGTATGTCAGTAGTCAATGGCAATACCCACATCTGCTCTGCCATACGACAGTTACTCATTACAGAACCGAGTGATGTTGGCAACATCCTGGTGGATGGGTTCAATGCTAACATTACACCCTCTCAATCCCTACAGGGCCACAATCCATGCAGGAACATTGCGGTGTCCCTCCGGTCACAACTACACAGTACTAACCTGCACTCTCTAAGGCCTGGAAGACTGACTCCATGTGAGCGTCCAACATCCCAGGCTGTGATTTACACAAACCTCTGAACGACATGTCTCCCCACTTGGCCACCAGAATCAGTAATAGCCTTGTACCAGACATTGTGGCCCCTCAATGGCACACAGCAACAGTTATCACACTCCACACAGGTGGCGCCACAATGAACCAGAGGGACTATTGCCCTATACACCTGACTGGACTGTTCTACAAGGCTATGGGGCACATCATCATGGAAGTCATTCACAGAGACACTGGTGGGCTCCAGTCCTTTGATGCCACCCAGGTTGGACTTGTTAGGGCCAGAGCATGGCTCCTACACCTGGTGGACTCCTTTGATACAGTTACCAGGGTAGTTGATGGTGGTAAGGGGGTCCACACAGCCTACATTGTCCTCTCATTGGCTTTCAGCACCATTCTCCATTCTGGTATTGACAACATACACATCCACCTGCACATCGACCCCTATGCCTCAGGATGTTATGCAAAGTGGCTCACGGACAGGACCCACACAATGAGGGTAGCATACCATAGTACCTACTGTATTTCAGTTACACTTGGCATACCACAGTCCTCAGTCATAGGAACCCTCATGTTCGGTATATGCTTCCCTGAGGTACAGGCTAGCACAGAGGGACTTTCCCTGACTAGCTTTCCAGATAACTGCATACAAAGTGCCATGATTGATCCACCAGCTGATACTGACTCCCTCCATAAGGGTGTCACTGCGACGGATACCTGATATCAATATCATGGCCTCAAGCTGCATGACACAAGGTGCATGAACATCCCCTTTGCATTACACCAATCACCCACTGACTATCACATAGGTGGTAGTCCCCTACATACATGTCACATTGTACATGATCGTAGTGCACACGTATGTAGCACCCACTCCTTTGATAACCATATTGCCAATGTTTATTTTATTTATTTATTTTATTTATTTTGCATTTGTTAACCGGGCTAGTCTAACTGGATATATTTTCATTTTCAGTAGAGGGCTGGGGAGAAAAGCTCTGGCAGTTATACAACTTAGAAAATCATCCACAGGGATTAAAATAAAAATAAAAATACAACAAGTAATAATGTTTAAAATTAAAAAGTATGCCTTGTAGGAAGTAATAATAATATAGAGTAGGAATTACTCTTTAGGCATATCAAATTAGGAACAACAGTTAGTAAATCTAACAAGGAGTGAGCATGTAACAATCCATTTAGAGTATAAGTAGTTGAAGTAAGAGTAGTAGAAATAAGAAGTAGCAGGAGGTGTAATTAGAAAAAGAAGAGGAGAGGAAGAAGATTAGTCAGGATTGCTGCAGGGCATAGCCAGTGAGAATTTAGGTGTTTTTTTGAGGTTGTGTTTAAATAGAGGCAAGGAAGAAAGTAATGTTAGTTCATTTGGCAGTAGGTTCCAGATTTTTCCAACTGTGTTAGAAAAAAGAGAGTCTCCAGCCAGGTTGTTAGACTTGCATATGCAGGCAAGGAGTTTGTTGGAAGAGCGCAGGGAGTTAAGATTTTTGTACTGGAGGATGAGATTTGAGAATATAGGAGTGTTGTTGGGTTGGTAGAAGATCTTGTGGGCAATGGTGAGTTGGGATACTATCAGTTGGTTTTGTAGTTCCAGCCAGCCTAGTTGCCTTAGATTCAAACAGCGGTGTGTTCTAAAGGGATTGCCAGTTGCAAATCTGGCAATGTTATTATAAGAATTTGTTAGTTTGGTAAGATTATTTTTCTTTAGGTTAGTATATATGGGCGAAGCATACAGAAGAGTTGATATTAAGTGAGAGTGAGCAATTTTAGTTCTGGCTATAGCGGTGAGGAAAGGTTTGATCCTGTATAAGGAACCAATTTTTCTATTGACAGTTTTGATAGTGTTATTTATGTGGGTATCAAAAGTAAGGTGATTGTTAATAGACATTCCGAGCAGTTTGGTGGTTGTATCAGGAAGTATGATAGTGCTGTTATTGGAGGACACAGAGAAATCAATGGGTGAGGATTTATTGGTGGGTGTAAAGAGGAGGAGCTTAGTTTTTTTAGCATTGAGAAGGAGGCATCTCTTTGTAAACCATGTGGCGTGGATATCCTTCTACGTGGCCACCCTTATCTGTACTGGGTTTGTAGCTGGAACATAGGCACCCATTGTACCTCTGAACTCCTGACATATACACACATTCAAGGGTACAACACCCCGTTTAGGGTGTACTGTACAGAACAGCTACGGCTTTACATACCACAGCATTAACATGCCATGAGGATTATTGAGCTGCAAAGATTGACGTATGCGGCAGAACTACGGACACCACGACTGTACACATTTGCATACTGCATACTCATGGGTGACCTCTGCTGAACAGACAGGGCCCATGTCCACAACAATATTCATGGATATACTCCACATAAGCAACATAAGCAAAAGCCACTAAGAGCAACATGCTCATGGATATGTGCACTCATGCAACAATGAGTGGGATGTGCTTGAGGGTTACATTCCCAAACCAGACACTCACCATGCTTTGGAACATGATTCCTATGTACATCATGCAGGGACACTCAGTAGCACTGTTCATGTGATACCTCACTTGGTGGATGGGAGACACACATGTATGCCAGGGATCACTGCAGTGACTGGACTGTGCAGAGGTGCAGGTAACACATGGCTCTGCTGTTCTCAGACAGGACACTACCCTAGAGAAGTGCCACTGGTGTAAACACTGTAGTTGGCCTTACACATAAACTTGCCAGACAGCATAGTACCCCACTATGAACCTGTGAAGCTATTACATGTCCTTTGTGCATGGATAATTGAGTAGCTCTTCCATTTCGATTAGCTATCATGCTGTTACAGTCCCATGACTACAAGCCATATGTATCCTGTTATTGTATATTGTACATGCCAATAGACGATACCTTTGGTATGCATGATATGACTGTTATGCTGTGTAGAATATCTGACAAATCTACCTACAATAATGTACATTACACATATTTTACATATTATCCCATAATGCAAAGCATACCTGCGCAGCAGGACCACCTTAGGCATGTCATTGTTGTTATATGCCCATACACATGCCTACTGTGACAGTATATCAACATATACTATACTCTGCTATGGCACATACTTGTAGGACATACCCTACCACTGACGGCAAGTGGTATAGAATTGTTCTGTTTAAAGCCCTCATGTAGCATCCCTTGTGGTGTCTGTGATGTTTACTTTGTGGCCCACTGCAGGACACACAATTTCTACAAGCGTTACTATGCTCAGCGAGACATCACTACATAATACCTTTTCCCACTTTATGCATTGCAGACACTTTTAATTAATACAAAACATGCTATACATACACTGCCATATTGAGAGTTCTACATACCTTGTTAGCATTCCGAACTTTTGTAACTATCTCTCTTACACTGTTTAAGCAGTTCTATGGTATGAGCATACGGTTTGAATGTCTGGCAAGTCATCCTTATATACGTCGATACCCATAACATGTGGTTTCCTGCCACCAATTCATGTTCCTGAGTGAATTATTACTTGCACATCAGCTGTGCAGCTACTCCATTCACCAATTATGCGACAACAGTGGGGTATAATTGAATTCTCCACTTGGGCATTGCTCATTTGCCCTACCTTCGGGGAGACGGCCTGTATGTGTTTTGTTGTGTGTAATTGCAAGTGCTATGTGTAGAGACACGGATATTTTGGCTTCATGTCCCCTGTGGTTGTGTGTGACAGCTAGAGTATGTGGTTCTACATGTGAGTGTACCTGTCATCTCAACCGTCTGATAAGGGACTATTGCAAACAAAACCTGTAACATCGCCGTCTGTTCCATTATACAACGGCTATGATTTCACATGGCGCCTTTAAAAATGTGTCTCTCACAAGGTATGTTAGTGCTTCTGCAGATGTAATTGAGTGAGTGTATGTTTGTGCTGTTATTACAGTCTTTATTGCTATAGTTTCATGTGTGGGGGATGTAGGTGGGTGTACGTAGCATATACCGGTTTGTGGGGCTTGCATTTATACATATTCCATATATGTGTTTGGGCTCCTTCCCTAATTAAAGACCTATCAGTTAGTAGACTTTTGTTACGGGCATATACATTGGGTCATTGTTAATTGGTTTCTATATAGTATGCAGGTGAGGTTGATACTGCCATACCTCCAGAAATACAGTGATATGTAAAGGAATGTTACTAAATGACAGCTGTCCCGTGTATTTCTGTCCTAGATATTTGCACTCATTGCAGTTGTGTTGGTAACTGAACCTCTTTGGCATGGGTTGCCACCTTTTCAAATGGCCATAGTGGGACATTTGTGGGACACACATCGGTGTTTACAGGCCGACACATACCCACGGTCAGTACACAGGATAGCACATACTTTTATCCTGAATACATACTTATTCTTGTAGGACTTTGGCTACTTATCATATTGCATGTAACATTTACGTTTCTTACATACAGGCATAACTATTTAATGCCACTATTACATAATATATGGGACATAATTATGTCCTACAATCTCAGACATTTGCCCTTTTTAATGTTTTATGTCAGGACACAACTTCCCAGGGAGGGGCTGTCCCTCCTAATGTGGGACAGGTGGTAACCGTATGCTTACGGCTAGCTATAACCACACCTACCGTAATGATCTACCTCTGAGTTAGCACTAACAGACACACAATGCAGACAGACACACACACACACACACACACACACACACACACACACACACACACACACACACACACACACACACAATACAGTCACATGGAAATGCACACAGCACTCACAACACATACATACACAGACTACGGCAATCACAAACACAGTTGAACACAGTACCTACGTGGATCGTAACACCGGCAGCAGTAACTAAATGTCCCTTCATATCGTGATAATATTACTCGCGGTTCTAGTGTGCCGGTACTGTGTTCTTTCGGTCTTTCAGCCTCGTGATTAAGCGTGTCGGTATGTGACACATTCCATAGTTGGCAGTATCCTATTTATTTCTACCTCCATGGTTGTGTACATGTCATTGACCTATCTATATATTTGCAGGTATCGGTGAATCCGTATATATCAACATATATCTCTCTATCACCCTTTCTATCTGTATTATATATATGTATATATATATATATATATATATATATATATATATATATATATATATATATATATATATATATATATATATATATATCTGACAGAGAGAGTGACAGGCAGACTACACCTTTCATTGTGTACTTGTCGGTGTATACTGTTTCCTGGACTCCGCACATTTGTGTTTGAACCTGTCACATTACACACCTGCCGTAGGTACATCTTGGCTACCATAGTGTTAGGTGATTGTGTACATGATTGCATGTTCTACTCCTGTCAGTGGTCATTTTACCCTTCAGAGCAGGCACTATTAGTACAGGGGTGAATAATGCTGGTTTCACCTGTTCTGGACATCACTGACCGTGATCTGCGGGATATTCAGAGAAGCTTAGCCCTGTTTCACGCATATCCGTATAGTCATATTTAAATGACGCTTACCAGCACTGGGCAACGCATATTCCCACTAAAGTGTGCTAAACATGATCTGATGACCTGCATCCAACATGCATTATTCGTGCCTTCGGGATTACATTACATCCCTTGCAGGGCGGGGGACGGGGAACATGCACGATGATCACTGCATTTACCGCTTGGGCATGTGGGATTTGTACACGTGTTATGGCGTTTTGTATGTGGACTATACTACGGCTGTTACTCCATACTGCAATCACATGGGTAACTCAGTTAGTTTACATATGGATGAGTCCTATTAATGGTATGTCCATGTGATGTTTAATGGATGTGCTCCAGCATTGGGTATGTATATCACAGTGAGCCACACACACTATAATGTGCTACACCTTCAAACAACCATAGGTGGAGCATGCTGGGGTGACAGATACCTGCCATGGGTACACCCCATGCCTTGACATGACATCCATAATTACATTATGTGGACCCCCTCATTAACGCACCAGGGAATACGTGCAGAGTGTGTGGGGAACAGTGATTACACACATGGGATCCCGTGATTGCCTCTGCTCCACTGAGCGACAGTTGGTTACTCATTGTTGTGGCGACAGCAGACACTGTTTGCCTTGATGGGTGTATGGCCTCTGACAATCAGGCGTGTACCTACCGATGTACCTAGGAACCTATGCACACAGTACCAACATATGCTGATAGGTGCGTGTACTGTTCAGGCGTTGACATTCCTTGTTCCAATAGCTGTTGTGTGTGCAATGGTTGAGGGCTGCCTATGTAGGATTCACACAGTAGCCCACCTATACATTAAAATTTACAGGTGGTCGTGTGTGTGTGCCATCCATTTTACTGTGTGTGCAGGTGGAGAGGTGTGCCAGTCCATTGGGGCCTACACTGTCAGAGTATGTGCTTTTACATTCCCTCTTTGCCAAGGCATAGGCCTGTTGGGCATGCCTCCGTCTGCCTACCGGGGCTGGCACAGGGTGTTCATGGTCTGAATCCCTCTGTGCCTGTGATGGCCTTGGCAATTGCAGTGGGCTATGAGGACCTTCACCATTTTGTCCCTGCTGCAGCTGTTTCCGCAGGATCATATTATGTAGCATGGCACATACTATGAAGATGTGGGCACACATGCCTGGAGAGTACTGCAAGGCTCCACCAGATGTGTCCAAGCAACGGAACCGTGATTTCAGCATCCCGAACACACGCTCTATGATGATTCTGGTTTGTGCGTGTGCCTCATTATGGCGTTCTTGCATGGGTGTGTGTGCATTTCTGATGGGAGT
This sequence comes from Protopterus annectens, assembly GCF_019279795.1. Lineage (NCBI taxonomy): Eukaryota > Metazoa > Chordata > Ceratodontiformes > Protopteridae > Protopterus > Protopterus annectens. The sequence continues at coordinate 770,867,001 of NC_056739.1, read as the reverse complement.
TATCATCCACAGCTCCAGTGCATAGCCAGCATCCCCCACAAGGTGGCCATGTGGGATGTCCCCCCTGACAAATACCTGATACAGCTGTGAGGCATGCCAGATATGGGAGTCATGGTAGCTTCCAGGGCTGCCAGCACACACATCCATGATAATGCCCTGGGCATTGCACATGACCTGGCAGTTGATGGAGTGGAATCCCTTGCGGTTTACGTAGCGCCTACCATGCTCACTGGGTGGTAACTTGATATGTATGTGCGTGCAGTCTATTGCAGCCAGTACCTCCGGGTAGTGTGCCACATGGTGGAAGTGACGCATATTGCTGGCCAAATCCTCCTGAGTTCGGGGGAAGTATATATGCTCATTGGCATGTGGTAACATGGCATCCAGGAAATGGTGCAGTACCCTGGATGCTGATGCCTGTGAAATCCCCATTATATCTCCACTTGGCCTTTGAAAGGTACCTGTGGCTAGTATTCACAAGCTTACACATACCTTCGTGTCCACTGGGATAGGTTCCCCTCTGTTGTTTCTGGATCTCAGGTGTGACTGGCACAGGTCAACTATTTGCTGTAAGATGTCCCTGTCCACTCTGTAACGCTCTACTATCTCCAGATCATGTAGCCCCTGGTAGGTTACCCTTGGTCTGAACACTCTTCTCCTCCTCCAGGGCCTGCGGTGGTTGTCAGCATCATCCTCCACAACACCGTCAGTCTCTAACACATGGTGATGAATCACAGCTATGGCAGCTCCCAACATGTACATTTTAAAAGTTCCCCGTGTGTTTACACCTATGGTGCAGTGTTTGGGAATACACATGTGTGTGTGGGGTGCTTTCACACTTTATACTATTGTGCTGTGAACACCAATGATGTCATAGGGTGTGTATGTACGATTGTAGCTACAGGGTATCTTATGTGTTTTACGACAGGAACTACTATTGTGGTGCCTTTGGTGTTGAATTACATTTGGCTGCCGTGGATTACCTCTTGCCCTTCCCTTTACATTTCTTCATGTTTCAGCTGCCATTTTCTGGCATGCATCCAGCAGCCTGCTTTCATTTGTACTTTCCTAGACCTTGCTTATCTTGCGTAATGTGTTCTATTGCCAGTCCACTGCAGGTTTGCTTTGCTCTGCTATGACAGTTCTCCTTTCTTTGCAATCCGAACCTCCCCTATCCTGTTTTGCAGGTTTCTGCAAGCAGACTTGTCAGCTGCCGTAGATTGCCCGCTGTGAGTTAATAGGTGTTAATTGCTCAGTTGTACTCCAATTACCCTACTGCGGCATTTCCTTATTTTCTTCCCCTGACCTTCCTGTTTGTGCTATGGTGCGTGGCACATGCATCCGCTTACTGGGTTTCGGGCACGTTTTCATCCCCGTACACATGCGCTTTCGGGCACCATATGTGCTCTCAGCTAAACGATGCTATACCTACCTCCCCACCCCTGTCCTGAAGCTTTGCTTAGCAACAGCCAGGCCAGATTTGCATTGCTCCAATGTGCTTACAGCTACGGTGGCACACCCCACTGCTGATGTCATGTATACCTCTGAGCCACTCCTCGGTGTTGTAGTGCTGCGCCGTATGGTACAGCCTTAATCCGGGGGGACATTTGCAATTCAGTATTACCTGCCTCATTTGCGTGGCATTGACTACTAATTCATAGTTACCATGCCGAACACTGTCACAGACCCTTGCAACCCTTGCAGCTTGGTTGTGGTGTACCATGCATACCATTGAGTATTATGGTGAAATCCTGATCTGTATTACATAGCGATTTTATGACATTTGTATATATTTTCTTTGTGTTTCCGTTTGTGCACACATGCCCTGCAGTTGTACTTTGCGCTACTGTGGACATGACATTAAATGTTGTTTTTTAGGTGTTCTGCATTTTTTCTTATGCCATTGGCTGTATATTTAGCCATTGGCATATGTTAACTTTGTAATACGTGAGTCTGGTCTGCTTTCATAGCTCCGATGTTCTGTTTGGAAAAATGTAAACCGTGTTTTTTGGTTTACATTTCTGTGGGCTTACGCTACACCTGCACCACTTCATGAATCGCTATGTACCTTCATTTGCATGGTGCGGCACTGTGCATGGGGTGATTAGCATACCTAAGCCGAGGGCTGCCCAGTTCTGGCTTACGCCAGTAGTGCACGTGGAATTGGATAGTACCTGAATTGCTCGGCGGCCATATTTGGTGTTATACCGCCTACGCTACGCCTGCGCCTGGTGCAAGCTTCATGAATCCCGGGGATTATCTTATTAAATGAAAATTTATATAAATATATACTTAAAATGAATAAATAAATATGATTATATTATATAATTTATTAAAAATCATAAATAAATATCTCAATACAATATAAATTTTAATCTTTGATTTTCTTCCTATTCAATGCCTTCAATTTTAAAATTGGGGCTATTAAACTACGTTCATTGATTCCAGGCCATGTATCAGCCTGTACTTTAATTTGCCATTCTAGTTCTTTTTGTTCTAAAAATAGCCCCCAAGGGCATTTGTCATCTATTTCTATATGATCTATAACTATAAAATGAAATTGATGATTTTTGAATTTTACAGGAAGTTATAAAAGGAAGTGATGTTTTGTTTTTAAAGGTATTGTCTGATGAAGTTTAATACTGATTAAACGAAAGTACTCACATTTATTATTTGTTCGTTGAATGTGAAAACTGAAGTTCGTTTATTTGTATAATAAATTTACATCGTACCCAGTTGGTGACTTTTCGCTTTGGTTTTATATTCAGTTTGTTTCGTTTTTTTTTTTTTTGGAGTATGTCGTACACTAAGAGGGGAGTTGAAATAGCAAAGAGCAAAGTATCAGAGGCACTCTACTAACATCTGGAAAGTGACTAAATGTATGGCACAAAGAAACTCTATCAGACTGCAAGGCAAAGACAGAAAGATAAAGAAGACATAAACCCTTCATAATGGATGCCAGCAACAGCCTGCTCACCAGCCCACAGGACATCAAAGGCAGATGGAAGGAGTACTTCCAGCAGTTTCTGAGAGAAGAAAACCATACAGAAGCTGTACTACCCTAGACACAGCCTATGATGAGAGAAGAGAAGTAGCCCACCATAGAATAAGTAAGAACAGCACTAAGGAAAAAGGTCACAGCAGATATAATCAAAATGTTGGGTGAGATAGGAGAAAATGGCTCGTGAGGGTACTCATAGCAGTATGGAGAGAAAGGCATATCACAGGTGACTGGAGAGTAAGTATACTAGTGCTGATATTCAAGAACAAAGGGACATTCGCAGCTGTGGGCAGTACATTATCTTGTTTGGAAATTGTTAAAGTATTATGCTATTAGAACAGAGTGTGTTTTTGTGTATATTAGTTTAGATCTGTTCTGCTGTGTTTTTGTGTGCAATGTATTATCATGGAGCTTTTCTCCCCGGGCCTCCACTGAAAATGGGCTTTCGGGCCCAGTGGACTTCCCCGGTTATCAAACTGGAAATAAATAAATAAATAAATTATACTATCACACTGCATGAAAGTTCTGGAGAGGATGACTGATAAAAACGCAGAGTAGTACAAGTTAAGATGGGAGGTGAGCAGTTCGGATTCAGATCAGGATGCTGCACAACTGACCCAATGCTTGCAGTGCGACAGATACTTGAAAATAAACTAGAAATGAGGACAGAGTCCAACTGGGCATTCCTGGACTTGTAGAAGGCATATAATAAGGTCCCAAGCAAGCTGATTTAGGCAGTCCAGTGGTTCAGAGTCTCAGAAACATTGATTGAACTAATGAAAGCTGTGTACAAGGACTCATTGACTCAAGTAGAGGAGTTCCCAGTGGGAGTGGGAGTGCATCAGGGTTCAGCTCTGAGCTCACTGCTGTTCAAACTAGTGATGAACTACATTATCAAACAGGTCAGAGAGGACAGATCAACAAAGTTGCAGTATGCAGATGATGTGGCATTACAGGCAGACTCTGAGCAATAACTTCAACAAATCATAGGGGAATGGAATGCAAAACTGAAGACACATGGGATGAAGCTGAATACAGATAAGACAGTTGTAACAGTGGCAAATTAGGAATTCAGAAGAAGCTAAGAATTGAGACAGAAGAGAAAATAGTAGAACAGGTTAATAGCTTCAAGTATCTGGGAGGTGTGGTTGAGGAGAAGGGAGGTTTGAATGAGGAGGTCAAAGCTAGGATCAGAGTGGCTTCAGCCAGCTGGTTAGTGTATGACAGAAATATGCCAGAGAAGATGAAAAAAAGGTGTAAAAACAGTGGTGTGACAAGTACTACTGCATGGTACAGAAACCTGGGCAGTAAAAGCAGAGCAGTTGAGGAAGCAAGAGGTGTTGAAGTGCCTAAGACGGGTGGTAGAATGCACACTATGGGACATATGAAGGAATGAGGACATAAGAGCAGAAGCCAAAGTACCTCCAATTGCAAAAAAGGTTAAAGAGAACAGTTTATGGTGGTTCAGGCACATGTGCAGGAAAGCAAAAGACAATCTGTTGAAGATTTTGGACAGACAGGAAGAAGGCATGAGGAAACAAGAGTGTCCAGTAAAGAGGTGGATGAACTCCATAATAGAAGTCCTGCAACAGTCAAACATAACTATCAAAAATGGTAGGAGAGTGGCACTGAATAAGGAGATATGGTGACAAGTTACATGACAACCCTGACCCCATGTAGAAAATGGGAAAAGGAGGGGGATGATGATTGTGAGGATGAGGATGACTATTTATGCTTGCTGCTAGTATAGATTGAGACTCCTCCACCTTTTTTCCATATCTGTGCAGCTGATGGTCTACTTTGCAAAGCAATGTGGTCTGTTTACCATGTCCTTCCATGTTGACAAATATTGAATCTTCCCTGGAAACACACCAGAAACTAAGGCAGTTATTAAAGTCAGTCATCTTTTGTTCATAATGCTGCTCAGTGCAAGGCAAATACCTACCTGCAACACATATTCAGCGAGATCAACAATGTCTCATTTTATATAGTTCAAGGAAGTACATCTCAGGCCATTAACTCCTACATGGACAATGACAAAATCATACTGGTACCTGTGGTGTAGTGACTTGAGTGTGTGTGTATCTTGGCTTGCCTTATGGGCTTTGCTCTTGGGGCTCCACCAGGTGTAGGAGTATGTTCTGTTTGGTGTTGCTTTTGGTGCTGTAGAGATTGCAGAGGATAGGTATTAATGTTTATAGGCTTAGGAGGTGTTTGAGGTTTGGGAAGATTGCTTTCAGTGCCTCAGCATAAGTCTGTGTGTGTGTGTGTGTGTGTGTGTGTGTGTGTGTGTGTGTGTGTGTGTGTGTGTGTGTGTGTGTGTGTGTGTGTGTGTGTGTGTGTGTGTGTGTGTGTGTGTGTGTGTGTGTGTGTGCATGTGTTCTTGACAACCTTGTTTGTATGCGAGATTTTTGCCTCCAGTGAAATTGTGAATGTGCATCTCTTGCATACTGTGCTTGTTTTTTTTTTTTAAGGATGAAATGGTTGTTTGTGAACATGAGACAACTGGTAACTTTGTTTCAGGATGCCATATCTGCCAAGCTGGCCATGGAGACATTTCAAAACTGCATATCCATGTTGATCTTGTCCAGAACTGTATTTGGGTGGGTGACATAGGCCATGCACTGGGTTATACAGCGGTCTCCTTAGGTGGTCTCTGGGCTTTAGCACCACAATGGGTTAGATTATGCTAAGATTTGATGGTAGTACTGTTTAATGAAAGTTACAGGTTTCAGTTCTAAGGGAAGTTTTAATAGATAAAATTTACTTTCTAGGCATTTGTGCCTGCACAGGGTACTGTTAGCTTCTTGATGTAATAACACCAGGAAAGATATGTAATGCTACAAGAAAACTTAAACTACTCTGTCAAGACAATTTCAAGTACTAGGGACCCTATGAATGATTTAAAGGCAACATCAACAAATAAAGCAAAAATAAAGCATTAACCCTCTAAGCCATTAACTGAAGTACACAACAAAATAAATCTCTTATCTACCAAGGATAGAGCAGGATTAAGTCAAGACCCCTACAGAGAGTGGCTATGGTGCCAAGCAGATGGGAGCTCTGGAAATTGAGCAGGAGACAATTTGTTGTAAGGGAGGTTTACTCAAGTGCAGCTCTGGTTTGCTAGGTGGGCACTTAGCATTATGGATATATGAAAAGCAATAGGTGGGGAAGGTACTTTTAATAGGCCACACAGACAATAGCAATGAAAGAAATAAAGGAATGATGCTGGAAGGCAGATTACCAGAAGATGGTCTCCAGATGACTAAATTCGCCGGTGATTCCAAATTAGGACCTGCCATTGGATCTCACACTGACACAAATGTTCTCCAGGAGTTGCTGACATAGACAAAGAACTGATGTCAGTCATGGACTAATACTAAATGCCAAGAAATGCATAACAGTATCCTTTTGGAAGTCATCCATCCCTGGTAAATATCATAGTGACAACACACCCCTTAGAGTTGACTCAGTAGTTGGGGACATAGAGACACACAGATAGTAATCTAGCCTTTGATCATCATGTGTCTACAGTGGTGAGGGAATCATTCTATGTTGCGCAATTTATAAACAAAGGTATGGCATCTAAGTCCAAGGAAGTCATTGTTCCACTGTATTTGGCATTCATCAGAGCTATCATTGAGTACAATGCCCCCTTTGGTATGTACCTAACCAGACATATCCAACAACTAGAATGTCCACAGAGGTTCCTCACTAAAAGAATACAGGGCATAAGTAAAATGTCCTATGCAGACTGCCTCAATGCCCTATCCCTGTATTCTGTCTCGTACAGGCTTTTGAGGGGAGATCTATGCCTGGCATACAAGGCATTGTCAGACCCCACTCTAATGGACATCCTACATATCCACAAAACAAACAGTACCAGCATTACCTGTTCTAAAGACATAAACCTTGCCTGTGATGTAAATAGGACCTGCTGGAGAGATAGGTATGCATTCCAGTGGTTCTTCTGTCTAAACGGAAATTCATCCCTGGATTGGCACCTATGTCTCTAATGGACAGAGGTAACCTGTAAATGGCTAATCTCCCAGGCCCAGGGTATCAGTACATGGCAGAGATTTGGGATGCATGGCTAGGCTTAAAAAGGCCCTTGTGGTCATTAGCCTATTAAACACCTATGAACCTAAGAGTAGAAGCCAGAGGTACAGCCTATTAAAATTACAACAAGAAACAAGTGGGAGGTAGGGGAAAAATTTAAGCTGGAGCCCAAGTCCTGTGCTTAGAATTTCTGAAACTTTTAGCTTAATGCCTCAATGTGGGATGGGGAAGCCTCAAAGAACAGTAAAAAATAGTAGCAAAGTAAGCAAAGGCACTGTAGTGCAACTTTAGTAAGGTATGTACAGATATAAAAAGTACTGAAACAGAAACCCTGGAGCAGATTTCACAAAACTGCCACAACTGCAAATTTGCCACAGACTAAGGCACCAGACAATGAAGAAATTGACTGTAATAAATGACTAAATGAGGTTCAAGTCTGGCAACAGATCATAGTTCTGCCACAACTATGAAAGAAGCTACAAGATTGTCCAGACTGTGTTCAAAATACAAAAAAGCTAACTTTTGCATGTAATTCTACTTACGGAAATGGAATGCAGTACAATGTTTATGGATAACCAGTCCATTAACTTCCCAAACCACACTGAAAACATTAGGAAAAATATCAATTATCTTTTATGCTGGTCCTGGAAAATATTTCCCTTTCTCTCTATGCCAGCTAGAGCTGCAATAGGCAATTTGAACTTGCTCAACTTGAACACGGGCTCCCTAGCATATCTACAGCCTCTGAAAAAACTCATTCATTGTGTAGTCTTTTAAAAGTAAAATCTGCCATTTCATTCCCAATTCCCCTCAATTAGGAACATCACTGTACCACATTCTTCAAAGCCAAATGGCTACCAGTGTCCTACAGAGTTGATCAGTATACTGCTAAGATTTCTTTCTTTTCACACTACTTCAACCAGGTGCATTCCTACCTTTTGCAGCTCAGGAGGTTTAGGAAGTAACTGATTATTCCAGGTACTTTACTTAAGGGATGCATTTTGTGGAAAGGAGTCACCATCTTTGCATTTGAGGAAACTTTACAGCTGGAGCTGTTCTCTAGTCACAGTACTGCAGCCATAAACAGGGCAGGGCAATGAAGCACAGAATTGTGGGTAATCTGTGGATAAGCATAGAGAACTATCATTTTAAGGCATGCTGGGCATTTAATGTAGATTATAACCAGGATTCACAGTAAATAATCAAGTATAAAACTGAAAGTTTGGGGCAAGCTAAAGTCATGCACACAATCTACAGCTTTTAAATACTGTTGCAGTATACTAGTGTGCAGTGCATACAAATACTAACAGTCAGGTGATATCTCTAAAACATATAACTTGTTTATCTGTTTGTACTACACCTCCAGCAGTCTATGCAACTGGGTGATTTTAAAATTCATTATGTGTGATGCATAAATTACTGCCATGGGAACCCTTAACATTCATTACACATACCTACCACACTCTTTGTGAACTGGGACCTGTGCTTTTAAATGAGGTGATTAACAAGGTGTGTCAAATGGATAGGTGAAGGCTGCTCCAGGGACATTTCTTCTGAAAGAGGAGATTCAGTTTGAATCATACAAGAGACATTACCTCTGTTGTTGCCAGTTTATGCACTCCTGTAAACACTACTCTTTTAATTGTTATTCTTACTGTTGTTTTTTATATAGCACTTAGAATATGTCAGCTGTTAGGTATTTCAATATGGAAATAAATAAATTAGAGTGTTCCCATTAAGAAATACAATTTGGGGTGTTTTTTTTCTATAGGGTACACACAGTAAAGACAACTTAGATGTATAACTGTGATGGAGCTTTATTGATAGAATGAAGTATGCATGAACAAACTACAAATAGCAGAGTAAAAGTAATCCAAAGGAAGAAACCAAGAGTCCAACCATTTAAAACACTTAAAATACTTTAATACACATTGATATAAAACAAGAAATGGTAAAAGCAAAGCTTTTGAATCATCAAGACTCTTTTTCAATGAATAATGAAATTAATTAAATGCAAGTGTTTTATATAAATTGCCAGCCTATCACAGTAGATTTTCTAAATCACATGGTTTATCAATTTAATGCACCATTCTACATATAATACAAGTAAGAATAAATATATATAAAATATATATGTTCTTCTATATTTATAAACCTATGAATTTCCAGAATAAAAACTTATATATTAGCTCTGTTTGTTCTTAAGAACTGGTTTAATGCTATTTTTGCTATTTAAACCTGATGGCGTCTTGGCCCCTGGATTAACCAATTTGTACTCTGCTAAATCTGTCTGGTTAACTATATCTCCTCCTTACTTATTTTCTTTCTTTTTCTTTTTTTTTACCTAAGCTAACCGCCCTTGCGAGCCATTTTAAGCCTAGCCAGTTATCCCTTGTGAGACTGAAACCCTGCACCTTGTGTTTGTAGGACAAATACCTTAGCCATTAAGCCACCCTCCCAACCCTATGTTTATATGTTCTCTGTAAGACTCCAAACTTGAACATATGATCATTACCAAACTGCATAATGTGCTTACTAATTGTGTTTGTGTCAATATGTCTGTGTATCTCTGATAAATAAGAACCAATCCTCTCCTGGAATTTCTGATTGGTTTTACCTATGGAAAAACATTTGCATTTTACACAATTGGCAAAAAAAGTCTTGATGATTCAACAGTTTTGCTTTTACCATTTCTTGTTTTATGTCAAAGTGCATTAAAGTGTTTTAAGTGTTTTAAATGGTCAGATTCCTGGCTTCTTCCTTTGGATAAAACACACCAGTCACAGTAATGACAGATACCTAGCTATATTGTTGCTTTGGTTGATAACTGGAAGGGACCAGAATATACTCCCTTTTATAATCAACCAAAGAATATAGCTAGACTAGATTTCTGTCATTATTGTCACTGGTATGCATTAAGCATTTCATTTTTTGTTGTTGCATAAGGATGTGACAATAGGAGGTACTGCCAGCTATTCCAGGAGAAGTAAGGCAGTGGATGTGTAACATACACCAGTGCAGCTGAATGGAATTTTGTAAAGAAGTATATGTCATTTGTATATCAAACTTTGAATGGATGTTTGTGTTGAAAAATGTATTTGTATAGCTGCTTGTGTTAAAATAGATGTTACCTCACAGTTTTGAATGAAGCCAGAGATGAAATGTCGGTGAGATGTCTGGCTTAGTAGATCTGTAGGAGGAGTAGAAGTGTTAAAATGGTTTTATGACTTCCAGCAGCTGCACCAGATCTAAGCAATGCTCTTGTGTGTGTATTATTGACATGTAGGTGCTAAAACCCTGGCAGCTTCTAGTGAGGGAGGAGAGTGCGGAAAACATAGCCAGATGACCATATGTGGTATTGTCATTCTGTAAGCCGAAAATAATATTTAGATATTAGTAGCAAATTGCTGTCACTATTCTGTATTATGTCTTGACTCTGACAGCAGGGACCACTCACTCACATCATCTTGCTTTGCTCTATTAAGTAAGTAGGAACAGTAATTCTCAAGATTAGTCAGGAAAATATAGTGAGAATAGTTAAGCATTGTTTTCCTGTAACTTTGTGACTCTTTCCAGCTGTGTTATTTTCAATATTTCCTGTAGCTGAAACTCTGGTATAGTAAATATAGTAGAGTAGATATTTACTATTTTCTTATTCTTTTATTATTTAATATATTTAAACTTTTCATTGTGGCTGGTCTTTTTTAGAAAATATTTATGCTTTGAGAGTCATCATCATCAGCCCCCCTTTTTCCAGTTTTTTTTCTACATGGGGTTGGGGTATCATGTTAACTGTCGCCAACTCTCTTGATTCAGTGCCGCACTCCTACCTTCTTCAACACTCATGCCTAACTGTCACCGATCTTCTTTCACATAATCTATCCACTTCTTTGCTGGACATTCCTGCTACCTCTTGCCTTCTTTCTGTCTGTCCCAAATCTTCCTCACCAGATTGTCTTCTGCTTTTCTACCATGTGCCCAAACCACCATAATCTTTTCTGCAATTGGAGCTACTTTGGCTTCTGCTCTTATGTCCTCATTTCTTCATCTGTCCCACAGTATGCATCCTACCACCTTTCCTCAGGCACTTTATTTCCATCACTTCTAGCTTCTTCAACTGTTGCTTTTACTGCCCAGGTTTCTGTAACATACAGTATTACTGGTCGCACCACTGTCTTGTACACCTTACTTTTCAGCTTCTTTGGCTTTCTTCTGTCATAGACTATACCTGATACTGTATGCCATTTGGCTGAAATCCCTCTGACTCTAGCTTTGACTGCCTCATTCAGACTACCCTTCTCCTGAACCACTCCTCCCAGATACTTGAAGCTGTTAACCTGTTCCACTATCTTTCCTTCCATGTCTATTTTCACCTACTTCTGATTTCCACAATTTGCTGCAATTGCCACCGTCTTATTTCTGCTTAGTTTCATCCTATGTGCCTTCAAATTTACATTCAATTCTCCTATCCTTTGTTGAAGTTCTAGCTCAGAGTCTGCCGGTACTGCCACATCATCTGCATACAGCAGCTTTGTTGATCTGTCCCCTCCAACCTGTTTGCTAATGTAGTCCATCACCAGTATGAACAGCAGTGGGCTCAGAGCGGAACCCTGGTGTACACCCACTCCCACTGGGAACCCCTTTGTGAGGCCAAACACTATTTGTACTTGAGTCACTGGGTCCTTGTACATAGCCTGCACTAATTCTGCCAATGTTTCTGGGACTTCAAACCACTACAGTACTGCCCAGATCAGCTTTCTTGGGACCTTGTCATATGCTTGGCATGAGTCAGAGTAGGCCAGGTCCTCAACCCACTTATCACCAGTAACTACCCATGCCATTCCCATTTTTGGTGACATTAGTCAACATGACCGAATCACTTGGAGGCATAATTTACACCATCGAGTGGCTAGCCCTGCCATGGCATGCAGTCTGTGATCTGTGTTCTCCTATCTTGAGGATACTGCGCAGCACAGTAGATGCCCAAAGTGGTTGGTCGTACAACTCTTCCCCCTATAGGGCACCATGTAGAGTCTTTGCTGCTGCCCACAGCTCCATTCTTTGGTGAGTATGAGATGGAAACACTCAGCATGTTTTTTTGGACATGGGAGAAACCTCATAGAGGCACAGGAAGAACATGTAAACTCCTAATAGGCATTGGTCAGAGGTCAGGATCAAACCTTGTACCTTGTGCATGGGAGGCAAAGACCTTAAACATTAAGCCATCTGGTCCAGTTTATGCTTTGAGAGTATTTGCATATATTTATTTGCTGATAACTCTGGCCAGCCCCGAAAGCCTTGTTGTTTGGTCAACATTACCATTTTGTATTAATATTAACTTCACTCAGTATAATTGGACACCCTTTTAAGAGCCTTATAGCAACTGAGTGGTAGCAGTGAATCTACCTTATAGTTTGGGCAAAGTTGGTGCAGTGGGTAGTCTGTGCCAGCTTTTCCCAGATGTGTGCATGTGTGAAAGTTAAATCTCAAAGAATGTGTGTGCCAGCTACTTGGAGCAGGGGCACAAAGCACTGGTTTCACAGAGAGTGTGTTGAACACAGCTGTGCCTGTGGATATCCTTACTGGGGACCTGGGGAGAGACAGACACAGAAATCCAGACATCAGGATGACTGTGCTCCCTGTATGCTCTTATGGGAAATTGTGCTTGATACAGAGAGGTCTGCATCTGGAAATACTGAGTGCATCCATTTGTATTCCAAGTAAACTTCCCTCTTCAGTGTCAGCGATGAGGAATCAGACTCTTTGATTACTGGCCCAGAGTAGGGACATCGCATATTGGTGAGCAGTGGTGTGGATCCTACCACTGCCACCAATATGTGACATCTCCACTCTGGGCCAGTAACCAAGGAGACTGAATCCTCACCACTGACACTGGAGAGGGACGTTCACTTGGAATACAAATGGATACACTCTACAGTGATATTTCCTCATGCAGACCTCTCTGCATCAAGCACAGTTTCCCTTAAGAGCACACAGGGAACACAGTCAGCTCATGGTCTGGATTTCTCTCTCTGTCTCTCTCCAGGTACCAATAAGGTTCTCCAGTGGCACAGCTGTATTCAGCACCCTCTCTGTAAAACCAGTGCTTCATTTCCCTGCTCCAAATAGCTGGCACACACACTCTTTGAGATTTAATTTTCACACACGTGCACACCTGTGAATGGCTGGCACAGATTACATGCTCTACCAACTTTGCCCAGACAATAAGGTAGATTTACTGCTACCAGTCAGTTACTATAAGGCTCTTAAAAGGGTATACAATTATACTGAGTGAAGTTAATAGTAATACAAATGGTAATATTAACCTGCCCCTCACGTGAGTAGTAGAGTCTGGATCCCAAGCCAAGTGGCTTTAATGCACTGCCCTTCCATCTCATCTCTTGGAAACATAGGATGTCCAGCCTCCTCCGTGTCATCATATCATCCACGTCCAAGCTGCATCCTGTCAGTGAACCTACATTAAGCATGGCAATTCTCAGTTTGTGTTTGGCAGTGGTTAGTTTTATGTCAAGCTTTTGCTCAACTGAGCTATCCCAAGTAACCCAGGCTGGGCAACTAGACACCGGCCAGCCAGTAGCTTATTGACCCATGGCTGATGGGCTTTAAGGTGGGCACACACTGGCCAATAGGGGCACATATACCTCTCTCTCCATTTAGCAAGGGTCCCTGGCATGGGTCAGAGTAGGACAGGTCCTCAACCCACTTATCACCATTAACTACCCATGCCCATTTCTGGCGACATTAACATGACCAAATTACCTAGAGCCAAATTTTACACCATCGAGTGGCTAGCCCTGCCACAGCGCACAGTCTGTGATCCGTGTTCTCCTATCTTGAGGATACTGCGCACCACAGTAGATGCCCAAAGCGGTTAGTCTGTACAACTCTTCCCCCTATAGGGCACAATGTAGAGTCTGTGATGCTGCCCACAGCTCCATTCATTGGTGAGTTTGAGATGGAAACACTCAGCGTGTTTTTCTGGACATGGGAGAAACCTCATGGAGACACAGGGAGAACAGTTAAACTCCAAACAGGCATTGGTCGGAGGTCAAGATCGAACCTTGTACCTACCAAGGGTTCCTGGCATGGGTCAGAATAGATCAGGTCCTTAGCTCACTTATCACCGGTAACTACCCCTGCCATGCCCATTTTTGGCGACATTAGTCAACATGACCGAATCACCCAGAGCCATATTTTACACCGTCAAGTGGCTAGCCCTGCCACAGCGCACAGTCTGTGGTCCGTGTTCTCCTATCTTGAGGATACTGTGCACCACAGCAGATGCCCAAAGCGGTTGGTCTGTACAACTCTTCCCCTTATAAGGCACCATGTAAAGTCTGTGCTGCTGCCCACAGCTCCATTCATTGGTGAGTTTGAGATGGAAACACTCACCATGTTTTTTGGACATGGGAGAAACCTCAGGGAGAACATGTAAACTCCAAATAGGCATTGGTCGGAGGTCAGGATTGAAGCTTGTACCTTGTGCATAGGAGGAGAAGACCTTAGCCATAAAGCCATCTGGTCCAGTTTATGCTTTGAGAGTATTTGCATATATTTATTCGGTGGTAACTCTGGCCACTCCTGAAAGCCTTGCTGTTTGGTCAACATTAACATTTTGTATTAATATTAACTTCACTCAGTATAATTGGACACCCTTTTAAGAGCCTTGTTAGTAACTGACTGGTAGCAGTGAATCTACCTTATAGTTTGGGCAAAGTTGGTGTAGTGGGTAATCTGTGCCAGCTTTTCCCAGATCTGTGCATGTGTGAAAATTAAATCTCAAAGAATGTGTGTGCCAGCTACTTGGAGCATGGGCACAAAGCACTGGTTTCACAGAGAGGGTGCTGAATACAGCTGTGCCTGTGGAGACCCTTACTGGTGACCTGGGGAGAGACAGACACAGAAATCCAGACATCAGGATGACTGTGTTCCCTGTGTGCTCTTATGGAAAATTGTTCTTGATGCAGAGAGGCCTGCATCTGGAAATACTGAGTGTATCCATTTGTATTCCAAGTAAACTTCCCTCTTCAGTGTCAGTGGTGAGGATTCAGGCTCTTTGATTACTGGCCCAGAGTAGCGACATCACATATTGGTGAGTAGTGGTGTGGATCACACCACTGCCACCAATATGTGACATCTCCACTCTGGGACAGTAACCAAGGAGCCTGAATCCTCACCACTGACACTAGAGAGGGATGTTTACTTGGAATACAAATGGATACACTCTACACTGATATTACCTCATGCAGACCTCTCTGCATCAATTACAGTTTCCCTTAAGAGCACACAGGGAACACATTCAGCCTAGGGTCTGGATTTCTCTCACTCTATCTCTCTCCAGGTCCCCAATAAGGTTCTCCAGTGGCACAGCTGTATTCAGCACCCTCTCTGTGAAACCAGTACTTCATTTCCCTGCTCCAAATAGCTGGCGCACACACTCTGTGAGATTTAATTTTCACACTTGTGCACACCTGTGAAAGGGTGGCACAGATTACATGCTCTACCAACTTTTCCCAGACTATAAGGTAGATTCACTGCCACCAGTCAGTTACTATAAGGGTCTTAAAAGAGCATACAATTATACTGAGTGAAGTTTACAGTAATACAAATGGTAATGTTAACCAAACAACAAGGCTTTCAGCAGTAAACAGTAGAGTTTCAGTCACAGGAAATATTGAAAATAACACAGCTGGAAAGAGTCACACAGTTATAGAAAAACAATACTTAACTCCTCTCACTATATTTCTTGACTGATCTAGAGAATCACTGTTCCTACTTACTGAATAGAGCAAGGCGAGATGATGTGGGTGAGTGGTCCTTGTTGTCAGATCCAAGAGAGAATACAGAATACTGAGAGCAATCTCATATGAATATCTAAATATTATTTCTGGTTTACAGAATGACATTGCATACATTTGGTCATCTGACTCTTTTTTTCCCCTCACTATCCCCTATCACTAGAAGCTGCCAGGGTTTAGCACCTACATGTCAATAATACACATACAAGACCATTGCTTAGATCTGGTGTAGCTGCTGGAAGTCATAAAACCATTTTAACACATCTACTCCTCCTGCAGAGCTACTAGGCTAGGCTTTTTGCTGACATTTCATTTCTGGATTAATTCATAAATGTGATATAACATCTTTATGGCCTAGGCTCAATTGTCTTACTATTTTTGAAGTTTAAGATTAACCTCTTCTCTTCCAGTATCTTCTGTCAAAACATTTATGTCAGTTACAATAATGCATGTACATTTATTTTCTTCCCGGTAGGGCACACTGTTGATACATTTTAACACAAGCAGCTTTACAAAAATATTTTGCAACACAAGCATCTATTCAGATTAGTTTGATATACAAATGACACATAATTCTTTACAAAATTCCAGCTAGCTGTGCTGGCATATGTTACATGTCCACTACCCTACTTTTCCTAGCATGGCTAGCAGTACCTCCTATTGTAATATTGGGGCTAATTGCTATTTGCATAAATAAACTGTGTTGCCTCTCCCATTAAGGCATTTTGTAGGCTGACTTTATAGAAGGTGCTATTTGGTGGGTGAGGTTGCTGTTCTCTGTCTGTTCTTTCACATCTGCACTCTATTTTCTTGATGAGAAAGCTTTAGTTTACAGGAGTGCCGTGTACTCTGAAACGGTAGATGCATGTGAAGTCTTTGTTGCCCCAGTTAGTCAAAACAAGCAACTTGATTAGCTGGTATGGGGTTGCTTGCTGATCCTACAAATGAGAAAGAAGAAAAGAAAGATTAAACAAAGTTAAAGAAATATCAGCATACCAAGTAGGGTGACATTCAGCACATTGTGTACTAATAGACAAAAAAATTCTGTAATGCATCAAAGTAATATTTTGAGAAAAATATTTTAAAAGCAGTAAAAGATTTAGCATTCCTGTTTAAATGACACCTATATCTTATAAGGTTTGTGACAAACATTCTTATTTAGTTAAGACTTCTTTTAATTCTACCTACTTGATGTATATTTTTAACTGCAGAGACTACCTGCAAGTAAACAGAGGCCTAATTTTATGTCTCAGGGCATAAAAATTAAACATACACTCATGTGCAACATGGCAGACAACAGGAGATCGGGTGGAAAACTGATGGGAATTTCAAGGCTTCATGTCAGCTTCCTAGCCCAAAGGGATAAAGCCTTAGCTCATATCTGGAGTGAACCAGTATATGTCAGTGACCTGGGTACTGGAGAAGTCATGTAGGGGAGCAAAAAAAGAACATCCGGTACTGGTTCACAAGTTCTGGGCAGGCAGAATGTAGAACAGAACAAGCAGTGCTACTGCCTGTAGCCAGGATATATGAATACACAGGATGAGTGCATATTACATCACCAGTGTTGTGGGCTATCAGGTGGCCATAGGAGAAGAGGAGGTAGCAAACAATTCTACTGTCTGTAGCCAGGATATGTGAACACACAGAATGAGTGCATGTCACATTACTTCTGCTGTGGGCTATCAGACTGTTGTGAGAGAAGAGGCGGCACAGTTTAGACCAAGAGCTTAACAATCCTATGTGACTGCTTGGATAGCAGCCTCCTCCCCCATCAGTTCTTGTCCTTAGGGGTACACACCCAAAATAGTTATGATGGCTACAATAATTTGAGGAGACAGAGTGGAAGATAGCTGGTAGTAGGCAGGTATGGAAGCTAAAAGAAAAAATCAACTGGCTTGAAAAAGGTCAATGTCACTATTTAAGTGAACTTACCTGGACATAGAATGTCTGTAATGGGAGTTCACCTACTTCAAATGAAAACCTCCCAAGCAAGACTTCTTCAGCTGATGAATCTTCAAGCCCCTTTTAGAAAAAAATTAAAAAGATTTAATTAAAGTGATTACTTTCTGTATCATGCATTATTGTGCCTCTCCCTACTGTTAAGCATTTTATACAAAAGTTTAAATAGATGGTTAAAAACACGTGTGAAATGGAATAGTTTCCTAATGTATGTGAAATCAGGTGTCACGTTCTCAATAAGTTTTAAAAAATTCATGCTCCCCAGTAAGTTTAAAAAAAATTCAAAGTTGGAAAGAAATTATGCATGGCTTCTGCATGTGTACTATGCAGATATAATAAAATAAACAATTAACAAAAGGCGGTTGAGTCAAGAGTAGGGCCAGAGTTTATTATAATATAAAAGCATGATCAACAAGATAAGCTTGTTGAGCCTGCTTAAAATCACTAAGCTTGGACAACATATTGATTAAATTGGCACAACCAGCATCAAGCTCTTAGTTGATAGAAGAATTTTCTTTACATTGTTTATTGAAAATGCATTCTGCAAGCAGCCACTTTTTTTGCTTCACTGATCATTATAAATGTTTATTGAAGAAGCAGTGTTATGACCTGTTGTCTCTAGACTTTTTATGGTATATAAGTTTTGAATGTTGATTACATATGCAGTTTTAAAGAAATGGTTGTGGCAATATGCATACGTCTCAACCTCTTAGCACAAGAAATCTGGACAAAGCCTAAAATAATGGGGGGGGGACAAAGGCCCAAAAATAGGGGCATATTTTAAATATTACTCTTATAGACTTAGAAAGTTGCTAGAATAACATCGTCTGTCTTGGCATGCATTTTCTGAAGGAAATAAAGTGTGAAACTCAAATGTATGAGTTATTTCAATCCTCAGTGATGTTCCAGAAAACCACAAATGTTATGAGGAATAGGCCAAAAGTATAAGGGAAAAATCTGAACATTTTGCAAAATCTGGACAGTTGAGAGGTATGTAATATGATTTAAACTTGATGCCATTATTTTTGTTTTATTACAGTAGCCTTGTTAAAAGTATAGTTGTGAAGTAAATGTTAATGTTTAAAAAAAGTGAACTCAAATCAAACCTCAGAGGTCCATACTTACATATACTTGAAATTCCTTTGGCGCACTGCTGACATTTTCTTTCAAAGCGATATTCTTTGAAATATGCTCCATGGTGAATGCTTTTGGAATGATTTTAGCTGCAAGACGAATCACAGCAAACCCAGAATTCCCATGGAATGGCCAGCATGTCCCTGGATAAATTTCAGGCTGTAGATAAAAGCAAAATAATCAGAATCATGCAATTAAAATTGTTGCTGCTGTTTTTGCAATCAACACTGATAAATGTCATATTTGTCAGCTGTATCAATGAATGTCCTGTTTAATTACTCTCAGATATAAACCCCCTGTAGCATTGCACACACACTTTTAAATTGTGTAAGAATTTTCCTAACAACTATCATTTTAAATGTTATTATAGTATTTTCACAACTACCATTGCATACATACATAAAAAGAAAGTTGAACAAAACAATGGAGGGCTCTCTCTTTCAGTGTCCCTTTCTGTGCCTTAGACCAGTAACGGAAATTTTATAGACAAGACTAAAAACCTGCAAACCACGTATATGAAACATATGTAAGAGTACAAGATGTTGATTTTTCATATCATGACTGAAAAACAGCTAACTTTTATGAATGAAAGATCACAACATTTTGGGTATTATGTAGTCTGGTCAAAATGTGGAAGAACAGATTGTATTCCTAATCAAGGATTTATTAAAAATCCATTAAAATGTGAAGGAAATTGTCAAAGCGTCCAACAGTTTTTTTTTATAAACCAGCCTCTTAATATTAAATAATAATGTTCCCTTATTTATTATACTTTTTTTAAATGAATGCAGAAATGCTTGAAAACTAACAATTTCACATAAAAAATACTTTTCCAAACATAATGATCTAGAAGGGATGAATTATAGCCTCATTTAATTCAAACTTTTTTAAACTGCTGTCTGTGATATGGTGACTGGGTTTAGCCCATACTCCAGTAAAAATTTCATTAATGTAAATAAATACTTTCTCAGTTCTCCAAAAAATAAAAAATAGGCCATAGGCACATATGTCTTCACATATGAAATATGTAACTCAAATAGGAATAGGAATGTTCCTTTCATTTAAAAACAAAAGTATATGTTTTAGCTGCAACAATTAGGCTTAATACTAAATTAATAATGCTGCAATGTTAAATACCCAAGAACTGGCAAACAAAATCATGCTTCCAAGCTATACTCTATATTTAACAGTAGAATTGTTTGTCAATTTTTATGTAACTGTGTTTAGGCCTGATTTAATTACTATTGTTTACTAATTTTGCACTTAAAACACATGACAATTGACAGATGTTAAAACACATGTGGTGGGATGATGGGAATAATGTTTGATTGAGATTCTTAACAACAAAATGCAGATAACCATTAAATGTTCTACTTTAACTAGAATGTAAAACACAACTTAAACACAAAATTATGCTTCAGATGTAAGCACCTATGTGACAGTGATCCAAATAGATGTTATTTCTGTTTTCACATAAAATCAGTAAAAAAGCTCTTTTACCTGTAGCATCAGCCTTGGAGACTTGTTGAGAGAGAAGATACTGAAGCGAAATAATGTGAAATCAGATGTTGTCATATATGTTTTAGAATGCTGTTCTACCCAGGCACCTTAACAGAATCAAGAAGAAAAAAAAGTAAACATGAATGATTTTAATTTTTTTCAAATTTATGTAGTGACAAACATCCTACCTCCATTTTCCTGACATACTCCCATTTTACAGTTATCTTAGCTGCAATGATTACAATTACACCTTTTTCTCTGGTGGTATAAACCATACGTAAACTAATACATTGTTATGATCCTGGAAAATTGCTGCTTCTCTTCAGCAAAATGGAATTTAGTTAGGACAGATGGTAAGGGGCTGCTATTAGGGCAGTCATGCCCTCCTGCACAGTCAGAGCTTGCTGAATATCAAGAATGTCAAGGGTATCACCTTGAATCTCCAGTCAGCTGCTGCCCTATGAAAAGTCTGTTGACAATTCTGTTGTTTCATCAATCTAGTGTTGCACTCAATAAGCTTTGCCATGCAGAATGGGCCTAAAGACACAGCTTGCAACTTTACAAGCCATTATTATTAACAAAAATAAAATTTTATGAATGCATTTTCTGTTCTGCTAAGTTTTGTTTTCATGTGACAACTGACTAGCCAAAAAAAATATAACCTGAGGGAAGCGAACTGACAGAAGGCCAATTTAAACTAATCCAATTTCATCTTTTCTATGAAACTGCTTTCTGATAAATCACTAAAGTAAAAGCTAGGCTGAGTTTGTTATACTTAAACAGTAAAAGCAGGATACAGAGTTCTAAGTTCTGTTCGACGAAATAAATAGGATTTAGGTAAAGCTAAGTGTCGGTTATATAGGATAAGATACACCATATAGACCCACTGGACACACAGTCCCTTTTCATAAGTGACCTAGGAGGAATGTCTGGTAAACTCACTTGCTTAAGGTTACATAGTATATAAGCAAATTATTGTATATGGTGAACCAAAAACAGACACTGCTCGGTAGTAGAAACCAAAATTTTAATCCACAGTGACTTGAAGCGCTTTTCATTTGTCCTCACGACAAACTTCCTCAGAACTACATACAAAACCTAAAAGCGGGTAGTATTTAAATACTCTGATGTAATTACATGTCTAGCCTACACATAACCACATGACCCATAGCAAGTACGTACAATTTAACACTAGAACTAAAAATATATATACAAATACTCTCTTTAAAAATATATATTTCAAATTTCTGATGCACCATATAAACACATATAAAAGTGTATGTATGTATATACATACAATCAAAACTTTTCAATTAACGTCCAATCCTAAAAGTTACATTCTTCAAAAAAATGAATGTTGACATTAAAAGCTATAGGTCAATCGTGCTTAATAATTGGCACCGTAAAACTACCAAAATCTGCTTTAAACACTAGTAGTTATGGCTCACCCAAAAACTTCTGTTTACTTTAAATAGCTGAACCTTAAATTTGACCATCTCTCCAAACTTTTTAGTTTTAAAATGCTACTAATTGAACAGGTGTCATTTAGCACAGGAAACCTGCAGGCATTAAGTCTAATTTGCCAAGCCAATTCAAGTTCCTCTAAATATAATGGTACTGGACCTCCTCGCAAAGGGCAGGAAACTTGGTCAATGGCCATATGCTTAAATTTATGGTCATTGAATAACTGAAAGTGTTTGGCCAGTGCATTTTTTATTTTTCCTTTAGATATTGCATACTGATGTTCATAAACCCTCTCACAGAGTCTACGCTCCGTTTTACCAATGTAGTACGCTGGGCAATATTGGCACCTGGCCAAATATACAACATTCTTAGACTGACAATTAAACTTAAATCTAGCTTTGTACTTGTACTCATTGATAGAAAATGTATTAGTTACCTCCATGTGTCTAAAACAGTTACAGGACTCACATTTAAACATACCTGCGACTTTTGGGACACTGGACCGCTGTTGCTCTAGCAGGTTTTAAGGTTTTTACCTCTCTTGTATATTACTCTTGGATGTTCACCTAACTTACTAAGAAGTGTTGGGTTAACCTTTAGTAGCTCCCATTTCTTTTCTAAGATGCCATTGGTTAACTTACTAGCTATACTGTACGTTGTGATAAAGCTCAACTGAAACCCTTTATTACTGGAATCTAATTTATTAGTATCCACCATATTACCATAATTAGTTGAAACTGGTGGACTACTGTCGACCATTTGGGCTACACCATAACATTTGCCACTTAAAATAGGATTATACACCTTATTAGACTTCTTAAGCTTAACTTCTAACATTAAGCGGTCTATTAAATCCTTAGGGTAACCTCGATTTAAAAACATTGTTTTAAGGAAATAACATTAATCTAAAAATACTTCCTGATGGGTAACAATGTGCACAGCCCTTACTAGTTGATCCTTGACTACAGAACTCTTCTGTGGTGTGGGTGACAACTTGAAAAATGCAAAAATGCATTGGAATATGTATTTTTCCTATGTATTTTTGCTACGAAACAATGCTGGGCTCTGTCTTTCATTAACCAAACATTTAAATATGCAATTGCTTCAGTATTAAATGATGATGTAAACTGAAGAAAATCTGTGGACTGGTTGAAATATTCAACTATGTCTGTGCTGGACTGCAAATTACCCTTTAGAAATATAAAAATATCATCCAAGAAGCAGGTGTAGTGTACTATGGAGTCCATCATATTCACATTTGTAAAAACAAATTCTGACTCCCAATACGCCATGACAAGATTAGCTATACTTGCCCCACATGGGGAGCCCATGGCTACACCTACTTTTTGCAGGTAAAAATCTTTACCAAACATAAAAAAGTTGTTTGACAAAATAAGGTCCAGCAACTCCATAACTAACTCTATTTCAGCACTTGGCGCTCCTTTCTTCTTTAATATGAGAGTGATCCACTCGATACCCAGGGTGTGTGGGATGCAGGTGTAGAGGTCTTTAACATCCACTGTAAGGAAGCTATAGGCCTCATTGTATTCTAGATTTTCCATCTTCTCTAAAAAAAGACCAAGAATCTTTACACACCTGCATCTCAGATTATAAATATTTCTTTAAAATGGTATCAATGAATTTTGCACATGGGTAAGAAGAAGAATTACGTCCATCAACCAAGGGGCGCCTAGTAGGATCCTCCAAACATTTATGTAATTTGGGAATGCCGAAAACATAGGGAAACCTGGGAAAAGACATTGACATGTAATTATACATATCCTGCTCAATTCTCCACTCGATAAATAAGACATTGATACAACTCTTAATAAGCTGGTATGCCTTATTGATTTCTGAGCGTGAACTCAGTTGGTATGCTGAGGTATCCAACAATAACCTCATGCGGTTCTCATAATCCAGGTTGTCAAACACAACTAAACCACCCCCCTTGTCGAGTTCACAAATCCATATTTCCTGTGATTTTATAAACTCCAAGTACCCCTGTTCTTCCTTGCTAATGTTATACCTATTACACACTTTACTACCAAATTTGGCACTCGTCTAACATCCAGTTTGTATACTTGCTCAAAAATTTGCAACATTGGGTGGAATGGGGATTAAAAATACTGGGAGTATAGAAATTTGCACCGATGAAAAATTAAAAACTTTAAAATCACCGGCTTTGTTGGTAACTGCAACTGGTCCACAGTCTACTTGGAGTACAGACTCCACTTCGCCCAAGTGAAGACAGCTATGTTGAAGACCTTGTTCCACTGCCCCATTTGACATACCCACAGAAGCATGAGGGGCAACCAATGCTAATTCTTCCATTTGTTGTTCTTGTGGTTCCCCTTCTTTTTGTACTGTTGTGGTTTCTTTTGTTTCAGTTTGGCCCGTGTAGTTGGCCTGATGAAAATTTTTGATTAAATTGTACGCCATTAGCCTATACACAAGAGGCATTTTGTACCCTCTCACTCCTTCTGACTTCAACTACTTCAATTGGCACAGAGTCATTGATACGTTCCCCAACGTCGTTCCCAACAATGGTATCACCTGGTCAATGTACACTAAAACTATTCCTGTTGTTATAGTTATTAAAGTTGTTAAATTGGGCACCCTGCACAGGTTGACTCGGCAACTGTATAGTCTGTTGCCAGACTTGAGCTACTGGTGGGGCTGGGTACGCTGTCCCCTGTTCATATGCAGAACAGTCTCGCTCTAGGTGAGGTGAGTTGTTTGATAGACAAGGGTTTGAGCTAATTGAGCTTATGATCAAGCATTACAGTAAATGGGTGGACAGTTTGATCAAGGTTACAACAGAGTTGGATGCTAGCATTAAAACAGATCTCGAGTTTGGTCATTACAAATTCGAGTATGGTCGTATTTTTTCTAGCATCGACCAACATATGTTCAAATTAAAGGCCAATAAACTTAAAAAAGTTAAACTTAAAAAAAGCTGAGTCAGCAATTTACAATTATACAGCATACAATTTAATCAAAATTTTTGTCAGGCCAACTACACAGGGGCCAAACCAAAACAAAAGAAATCACAACCGTACAACAAGAAGGAGAACCACAAGAACAACAAATGGAAGAATTAGCATTGGTTGCCCCTCATGCTTCCATGGGTATGTCAAATGGGGCAGTGGAACAAGGTCTTCAACATAGCAGTCTTCACTTGGATGAAGTGGAGTCTGTACCCCAAGTAGACTATGGACCAGTTGTAGTTACCAACAAAGCCGGTGATTTTAAAGTTTTAAATTTTTCTTCGGTGCAAATTTCACCAGAAATAGTGGGCCTTTTAGCGAAGGGGCACATGTTTGTCCCTTCACAAAAGTTGGATACAGTAAAGACTATCTTGACATTAAACTTTTTACAAGAAAATTAAACCTAGTTCTTCTTTTATGAGACAGGTTGAATGTCCCAGTCATGGACAATTTCTATATTCCCAGTATTTTTAATCCCCCATTGCACCCAGTGTTGCAAATTTTTGAGCAAGTATGCAAACTGGATATTAGACAGAGTGCCAAATTTGGTAGTAAAGTATTTAATGGGTATAACATTAGCAAGGAAGAACAAGGGTATTTGGAGTTTATAAAATCACAGGAAATACAGATTTGTAAACCCGACAAGGGTGGTGGTTTAGTTGTGTTTGACAACTTGGATTACGAGAACCGCATGAGGTTATTGTTGGATACCTCAGCATACCAACTGAGTTCACGCTCAGAAATCAATAAGGCATACCAGCTTATTAAGAGTTGTATTAATGACTTATTTATCGAGGGAGAACTGAGCAGGATATGTATAATTACATGTCAATGTCTTTTCCCAGGTTTCCCTACCTTTTCGGCATTCACAAATTGCATAAATCTTTGGAGGAGTCTCCTATGCGCCCCTTGGTTGATGGACGTAATTCTCCTATTTACCCATGTGCAAAATTCATTGATACCGTTTTTAAAGAAATATTTACAATCTCAGATGCAGGTGTGTAAAGATTCTTGGTCTTTTTTTAGAGAAGATGGAAAATCTAGAATACAATGAGGCCTATAGCTTCCTTACAGTGGACGTTAAAGACCTCTACACCTGCATCCCACACACCCTGGGTATCGAGTGGATCACTCTCATATTAAAGAAGAAAGGAGCGCCAAGTGCTGAAATAGAGTTAGTTACAGAGTTGCTGGACCTTATTTTGTCAAACAACTTTTTTTATGTTTGGTAAAGATTTTTACCTGCAAAAAGTGGGTGTAGCCATGGGCTCCCCATGTGGGGCAAGTATAGCTAATCTTGTCATGGCATACTGGGAGTCAGAATTGTTTTTACAAATGTAAATGTAATGGACTCCATAGTACACTACACCCACTTCTTGGATGATATTTTTATATTACTAAAGAGTAATTTGCAGTCCAGCATAGACATAGTTGAATATTTCAACCAGTCCACAGATTTTCTTCAGTTTACATCATCATTTAATACTGAAGCAATTGCATATTTAAATGTTTGGTTAATGAAAGACAGAGCCCAGCATTGTTTTGTAGCAAAAATACATAGGAAAAATACATATTCTAATGCATTTTTGCATTTTTCAAGTTGTCACCCACACCACCAGAAGTGTTCTGTAGTCAAGGGTCAACTAGTAAGGGCTGCACGCATTGTTACTTATCAGGAAGATTTTTTAGAGGAATGTTATTTCCTTAAAACAATGTTTTTAAATCGAGGTTACCCTGAGAATTTAATAGACCGCTTAACGTTAGCAGTTAAGCTTAAGAGGTCTAATAAGGTGTATAATCCTATTTTAAGTGGCAAATGTTATGGTGTAGCCCAAATGGTCGACAGTATTCCACCAGTTTCAACTAATTATGGTAATATGGTGGATACTAATAAATTAGATTCCAGTAATAAAGGGTTTCAGTTGAGCTTTATCACAACGTACAGTATAGCTAGTAAGTTAATCAATGGCACCTTAGAGAAGAATTGGGAGCTATTTAAGGTTAACCCAACACTTCTTAGTAAGTTAGGTAAACATCCAAGAGTAATTTACAAGAGAGGTAAAAACCTTAAAACCTGCTAGAGCAACAGCGGTCCAGTGTCCCAAAAGTCACAGGTATGTTTAAATGTGAGTCCTGTAACTGTTTTAGACACATGGAGGTAACTAATACGTTTTCTATCAATGAGTACGAGTACACACTTAGATTTAAGTTTAATTGTCAGTCTAAGAATGTTGTATATTTGGCCAGGTGCCAATATTGCCCAGTGTATTGCATTGGTAAAACGGAGCGTAGACTCCATGAGAGGGTTTATGAACATCAGTATGCGATATCTATAGGAAAAATAGAAAATGCACTGGCCAAACACATTCAGTTATTCAATGACCATAAATTTAAGCATATGGCCATTGACCAAGTTTCCAGCCCTTTGCGAGGAGGTCCAGTACCGTTATATTTAGAGGAACTTGAATTGGCTTGGCAAATTAGACTTAATGCCTGCAGGTTTCCTGGGCTAAATGACACCTGTTCAATTAGTAGCATTTTAAAACTGAAAAGTTTGGAGAGATGATCAAATTTAAGGTTCAGCTATTTATAACAGAAGTTTTTGAGTGAGCCATAACTACCTAGTGTTTAAAGCAGATTTTGGTAGTTTTACGGTGCCAATTATTAAGCACGATTGACCTGAAAAGTTTTGATTGTGTATATATATATATATATATATATATATATATATCTAAAATGTGTGTGTGTGTGTTTTATGTAGCACTGAGTGGAGCTTTTATATATGCATACATAGTATTTTATATATACATACATACACTTTTATATGTGTTTACATGGTACGTCAAAATTTGAAATATACTTTTTTAAAGAGAGTATTTGAATATATATTTTTAGTTCTAGTGTTAAATTTTATGTACTTGCTGTGGGTCATGTGGTTATGTGTAGGTTAGACATGTAATTACATCAGAATATTTAAATACTACCTGCTTTTGGGTTTTGTATGTGTTTCTGAGTAAGTTTGTTGTGAGGACAAATGAAAAGCGCTTCAAGTCATTGTGGATTAAAATTTTGGTTTCTACTACTGAGCAGTGTCTGTTTTTGGTTCACCTAGCTCGTTTTGTGTCAGGGTAATTTTCTAAATGATTGTATGTGCTATCATCGAGATCGCACAATCACTGGGGATTGTCAGTCTCAAACATGTATTGTGCATCTTTTCTGATGAAGAAAGTATTTTGAGAAAACTGATGTCATTAAGTGTTTATTTTTCAATACTACTCCTGTGTGTGTGTGTTTATATATATACATCTGTATATATAGGTTTAGGTTAGTACTAGGCTAATTGCCCTTGTGAGCCATTTCAAGCCTAGCCAATTATCCCTTGTGAGACTCAAACCCTGTACCTTGTGTGTGTAAGGCAAACACCTTAACCATTAGGCCACCCTCCCAACACAGTAAAGGGAATACTCTGAGAAATGGCAGTCTCAGACTGTTGATATATAAGTTGCACTAAGTCTTGTTATAACAAACACTTAGCAACGTACATCAGCATACCTTCACATTTCACAAAACTACAAAAAGGTGGTTGTTAGAGAAGGCATGTGACTTAGTGCATCATTAGCCTACTTATGAATCATACTGGTACATGAAGTGTAGATGATGATGGATCAGAGACTTATCACAGACAAGGGACAAAGTGGGAGATGGTGCTCATGGACATTGAACATGTGTTGTAATGATGCAAAACGTAAAAGGTGGACCTGTAAACAGGAAGGCTATATTGTAATGTTACAGGGAGGCAGAAGGAGAAACCTAGACAGTCAGCAGATATTCTAATACTGCAAGAGGTGGAGAGCCAACCCTGATTGTGGATATGCACTACAGGAGGTGGAGGGGAAACCCTGACAATAGCTGTATTTTCTAATATTGCAAGTGGGACGAGGAAACTGATCTAGTCTGCCTTTATTCTGATATTACAAGAGTTGCTAGTAGAAACAGGTGGTCATTCTGTATTCTGACATTAGAGGAAGTCGGTGTGCCTAGATACTCAATATGTAAGGTGGCAAGGAGGGTACCTACACAATGACAAAGCTGCCATTGAATATTGGCAGCGGGAATGTGTATCGCTGGACATGTGGCATTAAATTATGCAAATGTGTGGAATTATGGGATGGCATGGGCATTGTAGACATCATGAACATTACTGTACTTTATGTGAGAGGTTCACGTTACTCCTTTTATAGAACCTAACAATACAATCCTCACTAATTGTTTTCTTTAGCTGAGCTCACAATCAGTTATGAATTCCCTGCATAAGTAATCAGCACTATGAGATGTGGTCTGTACTCGGATTTACCTAAACAGGATGGTTTAAGCTCACTGATGTACTTTATCATACATCTCACCCACGGTTACTAGATGCTTCATGGTACAGGATAGTCTGTAGTACATATACAATTTATTTATATCTACAGTGCAACAGAAATGAGAAGGTTTAACTAGAGCTGAGGGTACTGTGTGTCCCACAGTTAGTTGCTAACTATTTAAGCATGGCTTGAAAACATAAAAACAGCATTTAATGTTTTGACTTTGAACTTCACAATTAATTTCATAAAAGTTGTTAAATAATAACCACCTACCTGCACTCTCAAGTGCATAATCTGCCATGCTGATTTGGTCTTCTGTATATAATTTCATTACTTTTTGGATTTCTTCATCCACCTTCTGAAATATAAATACATCAGAACTTTAGTATAATACAGTTTAAAACTAAATTTATATTTCTTGCACAGTGGAACAAAAGATCCGCAGTGAAGCTGTCAGCATCTTTCTTTGTTTTTGTGCTTTTATGTAACTGTGTGGTCCATTTGCTCCCAAAGGTTTAGTCACCCTATTTAATTTTTGTTATTTTAGCCCGATTTGCAATGATTGCTATACAAGGTGTACAATATACTATCATCTGTGCTAAAAGGGGTCAGAGCAATGTTGCTCTTGCCATATGGTGCACAATATATTTAAATGAATACAAGTACATTTAAGGACAGCTATGTGGACAAAGGCTAACCATATTGTACTAAAAGAAATTCATGGCCAGTAGCCTTTACTTTTTATTTACTCTGCTGTTTGCTACTCACTGGTCCTGCTGAGAACAGTTATGCCCATTCTTACCCCTTTCTTAGAGACAACGGACAGCCAGCCATGAGAGTTTGACATCCAGGCAGCTGTTGAGGATCTTCTGATGTGGCCTAACTCCATGCCTGTTTATGGTTTATTTGCACCACTCACTGATGTGACCCCTCCTATTCATAGGACACACACACAGTCCTCTGCATGCCCACCATGGGATGCAATGTCCCCTTGTAGGACTACTCACTGTTTTGAACTTCCTTCTACTCACAGGATATGCACAATCTTCTGCATACCCGCAGCAGGACATAGTGTCCCCTTACAGGGCTACTGATGTGAACCCTCTCCTGTTCACAGGACATGGAGACTTCTCTGCACAGTATCCCTTACAGGACTAGTGCATTGTGTGAGGTGCCAGAAGCCAGGCACGTGTTCCCAGGCAGCAGACTGGATATCATCCTCCTCGATGATGAGTAGGATGGCATAAGCCACTTATTCTTTCATCACTAGCTGCCTCCTCCAGAACTTGATATACCAAGCCTGGATCATTGTCAGGGCACCATTCCTGTATTTCAAGTAACCATGCTAATGTACACTCACTTTTATGCAGAGCTTTAAAGGTTTGCTCTTTAGGGTAAAAACCTTCTGAGCTGAATATCCACTGGCTTTAGTAAACAGGAAGACAGCAAGTTTGGTTTGTGCCTGCAGATTTATAAGGAGGCAGAATCCTAACACATTCTTAGAAGACTAGCAATCTAGTCTAGATCTAGTCTAGATGTGAGGTTACAGTTTCCATACTACTACAATAAACAGTTTCCATACTTTTGCAATAGCTGTAGTTTCCAGTCTCATGATATTGTTGCTGTTTGATTCATGTATTGATTTCCTGATTAATCTAATGCATTTTGAGCAACTGTGCGGATGTTGCAATTTTGATTTATGTACTGCTTTAGTGATATGTATATCATATCATATTATGTGTAGCTGCTCTGACGTTTTGATTATGTATTATCATTTGGTCCTTGCACCAGTCCACTTTAAATGTTAACAGTGTGGTCTTGTGGCTTACAAACTCTTCCATCTCATCCTTGCTGTTTTCCACTACAAGAAACACTGAGCGTGTATATCAGACTCCTTCACCCAGCCAAGTTCTAGAGTCATGTAAGACTGAAACATCATACAGTACTGTATGGGAAGGGTCACAGACACAGTACACAGTTGGACAAAAACAGATAAAAAAAACAAACATGGGTACCTGCATCAAATTCTTTTCGAAATTGGTTTTGAGTATTGGTGTATCTTCATTAATCAAACTTGTCATTTTTTCCTTTTCATGGTTCATTACAAATGGCTCCTTTAGAAATGGCTTCTCATTCTTATAGAGCCTGCATGTTAACCACATCTGAGGGGGATATAAATACCACCCAAATATTAACAGCCCAAGAACCAGAAGCTGAAAAATCTGTTTGAGAGACAGCCTGTGATGGAAAAAAAATAAGTAACACATTATTTATTTTAGCCATTAGAATATATTCCAGTCTTTAAAATTAAAAAAATATGTGTGAAAATGATGATGAGTCTTTTTCCACATTATACATTTAGTCATAAATATTATGGATTCTGGTTATCTACAAAAACCCATGTTATGTACTTAGTGCCCCCCCCCCCACACACACACACACAAACACACACACACACTCCTTGGCTGTGCCAGTGCAAAGACTATGGCATTCTGCTGCAGGCAGCCTTAAACTGCCTCCTTGCAGGTTGTTGCGGTTCATGCACACATCCAGTACTCTCATCATTATCTTCTGTAGCAAATGTTAGGTCAACAGGAATGTCTCATTAGTCCTTGCACTCTACACCGCAGGTACGCTTCCAGAATGTCTCATTAGTCATTGCACTCTACACCGCAGGTAAGCTTCCAGAATGTCTCATTAGTCCTTGCACTCTACACCGCAGGTAAGCTTCCAGAATATCTCATTAGTCCTTGCACTCTACACCGCAGGTAAGCTTCCAGAATGTCTCATTAGTCCTTACACTCCACACTGCAGGTAAGCTTCCAGAATGTCTCATTAGTCCTTGCCCTCTACACCGCAGGTAAGCTTCCAGAATGTCTCATTAGTCCTTGCACTCTACACCGCAGGTAAGCTTCCAGAATGTCTCATTAGTCCTTGCACTCTACACCGCAGGTAAGCTTCCAGAATGTCTCATTAGTCCTTGCACTCTACACCGCAGGTAAGCTTCCAGAATGTCTCATTAGTCCTTGCACTCTACACCGCAGGTACGCTTCCAGAATGTCTCATTAGTCCTTACACTCTACACCGCAGGTAAGCTTCCAGAATGTCTCATTAGTCCTTGCACTCTACACCGCAGGTACGCTATCAGAATGTCTCATTAGTCCTTGCACTCTACACCACAGGTAAGCTTCCAGAATGCCTCATTAGTCCTTACACTCTACACTGCAGGTAAGCTTCCAGAATGTCTCATTAGTCCTTACACTCCACACTGCAGGTAAGCTTCCAGAATGTCTCATTAGTCCTTGCACTCTACACCGCAGGTAAGCTTCCAGAATGTCTCATTAGTCCTTGCACTCTACACATGAGTGCGCTTTCAGAATGTCTCATTAGTCCATACACTCTACACCGCAGGTAAGCTTCCAGAATGTCTCATTAGTCCTTGCACTCTACACCGCTGGTAAGCTTCCAGAATGTCTCATTAGTCCTTGCACTCTACACCACAGGTAAGCTTCCGGAATGTCTCATTAGTCCTTGCACTCTACACCGCAGGTAAGCTTCCAGAATGTCTCATTAGTCCTTGCACTCTACACCGCAGGTAAGCTTCCAGAATTTCTCATTAGTCCTTGCACTCTACACCACAGGTAAGCTTCCAGAATGTCTCATTAGTCCTTGCACTCTACACTGCAGGTATGCTTCCAGAATGTCTCATTAGTCCTTACATTCTACACCGCAGGTAAGCTTCCAGAATGTCTCATTAGTCCTTGCACTCTACACTGCAGGTAAGCTTCCAGAATGTCTCATTAGTCCTTGCACTCTACACCGCAGGTAAGCTTCCAGAATGTCTCATTAGTCCTTGCACTCTACACCGCAGGTAAGCTTCCAGAATGTCTCATTAGTCCTTGCACTCTACACCGCAGGTAAGCTTCCAGAATGTCTCATTAGTCCTTGCACTCTACACCGCAGGTAAGCTTCCAGAATGTCTCATTAGTCCTTACACTCCACACCGCAGGTAAGCTTCCAGAATGTCTCATTAGTCCTTGCACTCTACACCGCAGGTAAGCTTCCAGAATGTCTCATTAGTCCTGGCACTCTACACTGCAGGTAAACTTCCAGAATGTCTCATTAGTCCTTGCACTCTACACCGCAGGTAAGCTTCCAGAATTTCTCATTAGTCCTTGCACTCTACACTGTAGGGAAGCATCCAGAATGTCTCATTAGTCCTTGCACTCTACACTGCAGGTAAGCTTCTAGAATTTCTCATTAGTCCTTGCACTCTACACCGCAGGTAAGCTTCCAGAATGTCTCATTAGTCCTTGCACTCTACACCACAGGTAAGCTTCCAGAATGTCTCATTAGACCTTGCACTCTACACCGCAGGTAAGCTTCCAGAATGTCTCATTAGTCCTTACACTCCACACCGCAGGTAAGCTTCCAGAATGTCTCATTAGTCCTTGCACTCTACACCGCAGGTAAGCTTCCAGAATGTCTCTTTAGTCCTTGCACTCTACACCGCAGGTAAGCTTCCAGAATGTCTCATTAGTCCTTGCATTCTACACTGCAGGTAAGCTTCCAGAATGTCACATTACCATTGATGTACTAGGCTGGCTAAAACCACAAGCATCCATCGGGGGGGGGGGGGTTGTAGTCAGAATGAAAATGCCCCCAACTTCACCAAGGAAAAGCGATCTGGCTTCTCTCCACTGTTGACTTTCTGCCAACTCTTAACTCAACCTAGATGAATGTTCATAGGTTCATAGGTGTATAGGTGTATAGAAGGGTAAAAACCACTAGGGCTCTTATATGCCTAGCCATGTAATGATGACAAACTGATTTACATAGGGAGTGAAGTGTCTTCTTTAGTTGGTATCATACAGACTTTTGAGAAACATATATTTCTGTCCAACATGTCCTATTTACGTCACAAGCAAAATTTGAGTCTTTTAATCTAGTAGTTCTGAAGATTTTATTTTTGATGTGCAAAAGGTTCACAAAGTCAGGGTTCAGGGATGGCTTGTATGCCAGGCAAAGATAATTTCTCAGAAGTCTGTATGATACCAACTAAAGAAGACAGGGCTTTGAGGCAGTCAGTATAGAACTTTGATTTTAACCTGTGTTTTTTGTAAGGAGCCTTTGCAGATGTTCCAGTTACTTTATGTGTCTGGTCAGGTGCATACCAAAGGAGGCACTGTACTCTATGATAGGTCTGATGAGGACTGACTACAGTGGTAAGATGACCTCTCTGGAACTAGATGCCCCACCTTTTCTTATAAGTTGAGCAGCACTGAACAATTTTCTTACTTCCCCAAGGAACACATGTTGGTCAAAGGCAAGTTTACACTATCTACATGAGTTCTCAGATCCCTGACTAGTGAATAAACTTTTAATGGTGTTTTATTGATGCAGTAGTTACCTGGGTGTGACAGACTTCCCAGAAAGTGCTATAATACATTTTTTGGTATTGAGTTTTAAGCCATGGCTTTGGCACTGTTTGTTTGTCTGTGTTAGACCTTCCTGAAGGGTGTTTTCTTCATGGTGGGGATTCATTGACTGCTTACTTGGTTATCCAAAGGTCTCTGACACTGGATATCCAAGAAGTAGATGTCAAAGAGGACTGAGTTTATTAGCTTAGAGCCCCAGGACCTCCACTCCTCTCAAACTACACTTTGTGGAAGTGGCCTCACCGATTCTAACCCAATAACAGTAACACCTCCAATGCATCAGGATCAGCTCAATGGGATTTTGCAATTTCAGGAAGAAAAAATTGTCAAATACACTGGCATTTCCATTAAAAACCATTATAAAGGGCTGAAAGTTTTACTTACTTGAGGAAGCGAAACACCAACAGTGCTTTCAGCCTAAACATGCCTGTTTCCAATCTACTGCCACTCTTCACTGGAGGAGCAGTGTTTTCTTTCATACTTCGTATTCTATGTATGTAATCTGTTTGGTAGCCACTCCAGCTACTTGAGTAATCCTGTGAACTGTAACTGCTGTTACTGTAATTGCCAGACACAGTAAAATGTTTCCTATTACTGTCCAACAGATGTTGTGCATTACTGTTGTTTTCAAGGTACTGCTGGCTACGATCTCTGGTTTCAGCAAAATTTTGGTTACTGCTACCGTAGTAACCCTCTGCAGTACCTCTGTAACTTGTATACACAGGCAGAGCAAAATTATTATTGCTGCAACCTTGTACAGGAACACTTTCAAAAAAGCATTCCTCTATAGGCATGTTTCTGTGATGGTCGTGTCTTCTTGTCTTCCAGATCCTGCAAAAAAAGAATAAATTAGTGAAAAATTAATACAAGATCAGCCTGGAGCCATAATAACCCTCAAGTTGCAATCCCAACAAAATCATTCTTTTTAATTCAATTGGTTCATCTTTCTCAGAAAAAACAATCCTTCTTTGAAGATGCATTTGAAAATTAGTGCAGAACCATTTTACTCTTCCACATTTGTGCCGTTGATGCCTGCCAAACTGTAACTAAGATACTTAACAGGCAATTATTTAAATGCTTATTTTAACTTTTTAAAGTTGGTCTTTATCCTCCACAGAACTGGGAACATTTTTTACAGCAAGTGCTATAAGCAATAATGTGCTGGACCTTGCTGCTTATAGTGACGGGTACCAGGCTGGCATTTTCTGTTCAAACCAAAATCTCACTGATGCCAGCTGGGAGAATTACCATAAAGATAGATTTTATATATAAAACAACAGTCAATAAAAAGGCTACTGCACTTCTGTCAGTAAATGCTAAGCTGGATAAGACACCAAAAAGCAGAAATATAGCTATAAAATACCAGCATAAGCAACCATGCATCAATTCAATTTGTCTTCTTTCCTGTAGATTATATTCCACCACAAAACGACAAAGTATTTTTGAAGAACAAAACAACAATTTTAATCCAAAGTGCACTCAGTTAATGGTAAGCGCTTTCACAGGAGCTTCATCAGACCACACTGAACTGAGTTGTTACAAGTATTTAAAAACTACACCACCTATCAAATTTCAAATACAGAGTGATGTCATTTCCTTGGATACAAAGTGATGTCATTTCCTTGGATACAAATTAATCCTAACACTGCTATCTAAAAACATTACTGACTAAAAACATTGCTATGTAAAAACATTTTTAAGGTAATAGATGGCATTTTTAAAACATTTCGATCAAATATTTAATAATAAAACCAACATTAAAAACATCATTGTTGTGTAATCACATTTAAAAGCATATGAATCCCATATAACACGGACATAGCCTTTAATTAAATAGTATACCTACACGAATGCAATAAACAATGCCTCATATATACAAAAATTCTTGCTCCAATAATATCTTTCATGAGTTATTGTTCTTAAATTGACCTATTTAATAAAATAAAAACTTTAACTTGTATTAGAACGATGAAAGTTTAAGAATAAGATATTCATCTTATAAACGTTGTTCAAAATACACAACACCCTTCACATAGTTCTCTCAATAAATCAATGGCCACTTTCGAAAACTGAATTATCCTTACTAAGTATAGTTATCGATCCACCCAATTGAATTCCATAATATAATATAATATATATTCGGAATCAAAACGATAACACAACATATCCAATGTTCGCCTACTTCCATGTTTATGCGTCTAGTTCGCAGCAAATGCTTTACTATGTGTTCACGCTTAGCGTGAAGCAACATAATAGTAAACCACACCCTTTCGGACCAGTCTCCAAGCTCATAGTAACCAGATCATAAACAGTATACAATCACAAACAAACATTCAAACCTTCTACAAGCATATAAAACAATAACGCTGAAAATATAAACAGCGACAAAAATGTTGCTAAAACGTCCCTCATGTACCTATATGTCCTCCAAAGCACCAAACTGTTGTATTCATAATAAATCCACTATTATAGCAACCTAAGACCATAATACTAGTATAATTGAGCATGAATGATAATAAAATATGACTAAAATGTATAATATATAAAATGTAAATTTACCTATGTTGGATATATATATTGTACAACAAGTAAATAACTAACAAAGCAGTGTAAACATCCTATTAATAATAATAAATACGTGAAGTCTGAAACTGCTGTCTTAAAGTCTCTGACTTCAGGTTACTAACTTAACCATAAATTCAATATTAAATGCCCTATTAGTGAGGCAGACTTAAATATTGATCCCAACCATAAACAAATAGTTATAGTAGTGAGTGTGCATTGACAAACAGAAATCATCTGTATTAAGTGAACTGTCGTGTACACCAGCAACACTCTTACTAAAAATTTTTTTACATCCTGCTCTATCTACAAAATACTTCAAACATATCAAAACATTGACAGCTATTCTTCACAACTATCAATCTCTAAATATATAAATGTTTTATATAAATAAATAAATCAGATATAAAAAGTATTTTATCTTACATTAAGGCTCTTAATCCGTAGGCAGGGTTTAATGGATAATCTATCATTTCAGTGTTTAATTACCCTGAGAAACACTTTACCATTCAGTAAATTAAAGTTTCTCTCCTTTCGTTTCAACAAATTTGTCTTCAGTTATTTAATATATATATATATATATATATATATATATATATACATGAATTGTAGTTTATTGATCATTTGGGAAGCTGTCCATCTCTTTCAACTTTCTGGTTTAAAAGACCACATCTGCGCTTGTTTCTCCTAACCTACGGGAAAGCACTAAAAAGCCTTAAGCTGATACAAGCCTTCTAGATTAAAAGAGAGTCTTGAGTGATTAAGTATCGGTTTGCTGTATTTTCTTGCTGTACGTAACTGTTTTCTGCCTAAACGCTGATTTTCCAGCATTTATTGTGATTTAAAAGCTTGTTTTTTTTACATATTGTACTTATTTGACTGCCTGCACTTTTAAAAAATTGTTTTTTGTTTAAATAATTTAACTGTTGTAAGCTGCACACTAAAGTATGATAGCCTTTTCTGATCGTTTGTAGTCATTTAAAGCTGTTTTAAGTGTACTTTTTATTGTTTTTGCCTTATCTTGTCAAAAAAAAAAAAAAACATTCCTT
The DNA here is from genome assembly GCF_019279795.1 of Protopterus annectens. Classification (NCBI taxonomy): domain Eukaryota; kingdom Metazoa; phylum Chordata; order Ceratodontiformes; family Protopteridae; genus Protopterus; species Protopterus annectens. The sequence goes on along the minus strand of NC_056739.1, from coordinate 770,828,659 downwards.
GTGTCCCCCCTTTCTAAGCTAGTATAGTCCAGTTTTCAAGCTAGTGCTGAATTCAGGGCTGTGTTACAAGTTCCTGAGTTGCTCATACCTTACTTGGATAGAGGGAAGCTTCTCTGTTCACCTCTGAGAGAGGGGCACTTTGATCAGCCATCTGTCCCTGGAGGAGTGGTTCCAGCCCAGAAGTTAATAGTTTAAAAACTGTGTTTGCACGGTTTTGCGTGCCGGGCAGCACCAGTTAGCTACAGTTAAATTATTCCCGGCTCCACTAAGTCTCCTCTTCAGTTTTTCCCTTGAAACTTGTCTAACTCTCAACCTAAGCACTCAAAAAGCATCCTACAGTCCAGCACTTGCTCAGACCTAATAGCAAGCACTACTATACCCCGACACTTGATTGCCTAGCAGGGCAAGGCTCTTTATCCACCCCTCACGAACCAAGCGACTAAGCAGCTCACCCTACTATTCAGGCATGACCAAAGGGCAACTTCAGGTGTACTCTCCAATCCAGCTGGTGAACCTGGGTATCCTGAGGCAATGTTACAACTGCCTCATGTACACAGACAACCCTCTCTTCCTACCACAAAGCACAAACATATGCGAGAGATGCAATTATACAGCTAAACTGGAGGCTAAGGTCTCTCCACCCAAGACTGGAACAGACGGTCATGAGGAGAAGGTTATCACTTGCACCACACCTCCAGCCTCACATAGACATACTAAACCAGCACTGGCAAAACATACACATAAATACACAAAATCATATTCGGAGGCTCTAAATAAAAACCTATAAAAGCATCAGAGACCTCCAAAGCAGACACCCACAAAACCTGCACCTCCCGTCACAAACCAGACAACACATAAAATACAAAATCAGTGTGCCACACAATCACAGCCCTTAAGGAGAAATAACATACCTAACACACTAGTAATAGGTGACTCTATAGTCAGGCACACTGACATCCCACTCACGAGGCTGGACAAGGAGAAGGTTACTGTTAGCTGCCTGTCAGGAGCCGGAATCCACCACATAACACAAGCACTCAGGTCACTCCAGAACAAGTACAAATATGACTCTGTCATTATTCATGTTGGTGTGAATGACCTGAGACGTACCTCACTGGACTACATGAAAAGAGACATGGAAGAGCTCTCTGATCATGTAGCCCAGACGGGTATGACCCTGACCCTGAGTAGCATCCTGCCCTCACCAAGAATGATACCTCAGTATAAAGAAAAATGATAAATTTTAACAATTGGCTAAGCTTCTAGTGTCATTCAAAGGGGATCCAGTGTCTGTCAGCCTGGGACGACATGCTTGACAAGCCATGTTGCTTCACAAGAAACGTCTTGCACCTGCCACCCGTAGGCTTTCAAATACTGGCCAAGGCTCTTGCTGCCCTCATAGTGCCTTTTTTAGGCACGGCTCAAAAATCAAATTCTCCTCCCTAAACAGCACAAATAAAAATAATGAGGGTTATGCTACTCAACGCCAGGAGTTTCAAAATGCATGTGCTCCAAGCACTCCTCAGTATGGAGAACGTCGACATCTGTGCAGTAACTAAAACCTGGTTCAAGGCTCCAGAGAGCACTCCAGCACTACCAGGCTACAACTCATACCACACATTTCAGCCACAGAACACGGACCGAAACACAAAAGGAGGGGGTGTATCCATATTCATCAAGGATACCTACACCTCCAGGTTAGTGGCGCAGCATGATACCTCTGAGATCATCCATGTGGAACTAACATCGGACAAATCTGCAATACAAATTGTGGCCTGCTACAGATCACCCTCCATGACCCAGGACCACCACTCTGCCTTTCTGGAGACAGTGGAAAACATGAAGGTCCTACCGAACACCCTGATATTGGGCTATTTCAATTACCCTACCATTAACTGGGAAAACTACTTGAGTACAAACTTCTAGGCTCAGAGCTTCTTGGAATTTATCAACTCAAATGCCCTGGATCAGCTGGTAAACTCCCCTACCAGAGGTGAAAACATACTGGACCTGGTCATCACCAATATGGGCGAAAGGTGTTCTGCACCGGAGGTCAACCTGTCACTGGTTAGATCAGACCATAAACTAATCACTCTGGATGTCCACACCCCACCATCACCCCCAACCAAGGAAACCACAGTGAAAAACTTTTCTAAAGCAAACATCACCTTACTTAAGACAGAGGTGGCAAGTTTCACAGCCCTCACGCTAAAGGATAACACTGCCCAAGATGCAGAATCCTTTACAAATGCACTCTGAGCACCTACAAGGATGCATGGATCATGCCATCCCTAGTAAAACCAAGAATCACTCCTCTAAGAGAAGGAAACCAGTCTAGTGGACCCCTGCCATAAACAGGTTATACAATAAAAGGAGAAAACTAGTTCAGAAAAAAAGCAAGTCCCAAGAAGGAAAGACATCCTGATCAGTATCAGTAAGAAACTAAAGTCCCTCATAAAATCATCCAAGGCTAACTTTGAAAGAAAAATAGCCAAGGATTCGAAAGATAACCACAAAGCCTTCCTTAGCTATGTCATGAATCTAAGTGACAACTCACAGATATGCTCTGAGCTAGTGCAAAATAGTACAAAATATACTGAACCTACTGATTTTGCCAACATCCTGGCAGATAGATTCAGTGCAAACTTCAACCCCTCTCACCTTCAAAAGGGCCCACAACAATACCAGAAAAGTGTAGTGTCCGGAAATCACAGATGCCCAGGTGAAAACAGCCCTTTCAAAAGCCAAAAACACAGTGTCAGTGGGGCCAGATGGTGTCCCAGGATGCGTCTTGCACAAACTACAGAACGAACTAACCCCTCACCTAATCACGCTGTTCAACCTTAGCCTCTCCACAAGCTACGTGTCCATAGAATGGCACATAGCAACAGTTATTCCTCTCTACAAAGGAGGGGCCACAACTGACCCTGGTAACTATCAATAAACTATAAGCCTGACTAGCCTGGTCTGCAAGGCTATGGAGCGCATCATCATGGAACTCATTAACAAAGACATTGGGAACCTGCAAACACTTGACCCGACCCAGTTCGGCTTTAAGAGCAGATTATGCCTACTAAACATGGTTGACTTCTTTGAGACAGTCAGCAAGGCCATAGATGAGGGAAAGGTGGTTCACACAGCCTACTTTCACCTTGCCAAGGCGTTTGACACCATTCCTCACTCAGGTATTATAGAAAACCTCACGAGACTGAACATAAACCCCTACGTCATAAGATGGGTTGCCAACTGGCTTACAGACAGAACTCACGTGGTAAGACTAGCAGGCTCCAGGTCCAGCTCTAAACCAGTCACAAATGGTGTGTCTCAGTCCTGGGACTCCTACTGTTCGGCATATACTTTTCAGAAGTACAGGCAAACACAGGAGGACTATGGCTATCCAAGTTCATCGATGACTGCAAACTGGGAGCCATAACTGACTCTCTGGCTGACATGGACATCCTCCAAAAAGGCCTTACTGAGATGGACACCTGGTGTCAATATCATGGCCTCAAGCTAAATGCCAAAAAATGCATAGTCATCCCATTTGGGAAAAACAAAACACCCATAAATTACCACATGGGTGGTAATACAGAAGAGGTAATAAGAGATCTGGGGACCCAGGTAGATAGTAATCTCTCCTTTGACAATCATATAGCCAAAGTAGTTAGGAAGTCCTTCTATGTGGCCCATCTAATTACTAAAGGGTTCGCATCTAGAAATAAAGAGGTTATAGTGCCCCTCTACTCATCACTCATCAGACCCATCATAGAGTACAATGCCTCATTTGGGGTGTACCTCACAAGACACTTCCAACAGCTGGAAAGACCACAAAAGTACCTCACCAAGAGGATTACTGGCCTCAAACATATGTCCTGTGCAGACCGACTGAAAAAACTCCGGCTGTACTCAGTGGCATATTGCTTACTCAGAGGTGATCTCTGCCTGACTTACAAAGCCATGTCCAACTCAGAATTGATGGACATGCTCCACCTAAAGAAATCTAAGTCACTGCGAGCCACGCGCTCTAGTGAGCTGAACCTCGCCACAACAATAAATAGAGCATGCTGGAGGGATAGATTCCTGTCACAGAGACCCCCATGCTTTGGAAAAAATTTCTATCTACATTATGTAGAACCCCTCACTAACACTCTTCAAGAGAAACCTTAACGAGTGGATGGGTAACAGAAAATACACCCTTCAGATCACTTCATTGGCTCTGCTGGACAGAGGCTCAGTTATTAATCAATGAGGCGGCGAAAGCCGACACACTCTGGCTAGGCTTATAAATGCCCTCGGGCAGATAGCCTAGTACCTACCTATGAACCTATGTATATATTATCTATATATATATATATATATATATATATATATATATATATATATATATATATATTCTGGATCTGGCACTGTAACAAAGGACCTGCAGTAAGGGATACTCACAGGGACCTAAATTTAAAAATAAGCTATCCTGTTTCAGCAGCAAAGGTAATTACCAAAGTGTTTCAGTTCTTAATGATGACATTTCATATCGGATGTTGGTATGGTTCTGTACTTTCCACTGCTAGCATTCTTTTGTATTGTCCATAAAGAAAAATGTTCCATTAAAAAGTGTGGTGGAAAAAAAAACAATCCTGCCAGGAATCCATAAGGGGTTTTCAGTAAAGGACAAATATGGGAAATATATGAAATTTGACATTAAAACTCCAGCTACACAATAACATTTCATTATATTGTTGGCAAAAGAGAAGTACATTTTGGAAATGGGACAGAAAAAATTCACTCCATAAATGAAATATTAAAAATAAAAATTATACTTACTTAAAAGGAGTTTCCTTATAGTTGATGCAAGATTTGTCACCATTATCCAGGTAATAGCCACTGGCTATTAACCTAGCACTGCGACTTATATTCTGCCTCTGACTCATTTCTAACAATAAATTATTTCTGAAAGAAAAAGGGTATCAGTTAAACACTTGTAATGTCTGATGACTGCATGTGGACTTCAGAACTACTCTGCACTGCTTCTATAATGTTTATTTATTCATTCATTAACATTTGTTAAAGAAGGTTCAATTTGGCTAAGTGCCCATTTTCATTGGACGCCTGAGAAGCAGTGGTGTAGCTATGGGGGGGTGCCCTGGGCGGCACTTTAATACTTTTAATTTACAAAAAATGTTAAGGGCGTTCTTCTTTAAGAATGGTCCTATGTCTTTGTGTGTATTGTTCTTCTGTCTGCGCATGCACAATTTGAAAACATTTGCCTTTAAGGAGTTTGCTTCCCAATTTAATTCTTCTGGTGCTGGTGGTTCTCTCAGTTCAAGTTAAGAAAGTTTTAATTGCTGCTTACAATTGTTTTGTTGGTTCCTACCCGATTTTATTTTTCTGCTGCTGCTGCCTGAGGGTTGTTTGTATATTGTCCGAATTTGATTTAATTCAATTCTGCTGCATTGCCCACCTGATTTAGTTCATTTCTGCTGGTGGTGTACTACCTGATTTAATTCTGCTGCTGCATTGCCCAATTTAATTCTATTCTTCTGGTGTATTGCCTGATTTAGTGGGGTATTGCTGCATGCCTCACAGCAAGAGGTTCTCCGGTTCGATTGTCGGCTGGGGTGCCTTCTGTGCGGAGTCTGCATGTCCTCCCTGTGGTCGCGTGGGTTTCCTCCGGGTGCTCCAGTTTCCTACCACATCCCAAAGACATGCAGTAGGTGGATTGGATACTCTAAATTGGCCCTAGGTGTGAGTGTGTGCATGTGTGTGCCTTCTGTGGAAGGTTGGGCGCCGGGCTGGCAACTCGACACTGTAAAACTCCACTGTCAATCATGAGCGGACAGATGATCCCCTGTGGCGACCCCTAACTGGGAAAAGCCAAAAGAAGAAGAAAGAAGTATGTGTTGTTGTTGCAGATGTCTTACCCAATGTAAAGCTGCTGCATTGCCCAATGTAAGCTGTGCAAGCATGTGTGTGTGTGTGTGTGTGTGTGTGTGTGTGTGTGTGTGTGTGTGTGTGTGTGTGGGCAAACCACAGCTGTCATGTTAGACACAAGCAGATGCAAAGGTGGAAGTACCTACATTCTCACACAGTACACATTAGACTGCTAATGGTTGTTCACAAGCAGGGGGGGTTAAAATTCTAGCTGGTTCATGCGCTTACTCCTAAAAATATCAGCCACCATCTTAAAAGGAATTAAAGAAATGTGAAAGGACAAACGCCAAAAAGGTAAAGATACAGTTAGTGAGCAAATATGCTTACCAGTCCCCCCCCCCCAGTCCTATCTACAGCAAATCAACAGGTTATCCTCAAATTATTAAAGCCAAAGGTAAGAGTAAGAATCAGGCAGGGCAATCAGAAAGAAGATGGCCAAACAAAGAAAACGAGGCCATTTACACAATCAGTTTATTTTAGATTAACTCTACCAGCTTTTTTCCTGTTCAGTAAAATTAATTTTCAATCACATAAATTACACTCAGGACAATGTGTGTCATTTAGATGGTCACATTGTGCAATTGCTGTACAGAATAAAAGTCAGGGCAGTTGATCAAAAGTCATCTGATTGTACACGGCTAGATTTTTTTCTATGCAAGATCATGAACAGTGGGGATCAGGGGGGTTTCTCTTTTTCCACTTGGAGTTTGGAATATATATAATTAGAAGGGGATGTGAGTGCATGTAGGCTTGTCCCTTGCAAAAATTCTGTTGTTTTTTGTTTGTTTTTCAATCATTTCAAGATCAAGCAGTTTTGCTCAAACTTTTACCATGTGTTTATATGAGTATATGACAGTGTCATATGTATCTCTGTATGTCTATGTATCTATCCATCTATCTATATATATAAGGATAAATGGGTAGATACATACGCACACACACCACACACACACACACACACACACACACACACACACACACACACACACACACACACACACCATGCATGTTCTGAAGAAAGGACACAGTAGGGACAAACATTAAAGTGGTTGGGAACTCTCTGATCATTTCTGCTTGAGCACATGAACCAGGCAGGGGTGTTTTCTTTCCCGTTTATTATTTGCATTGTATTTAGAACCACTGGCAAAGACAATAAGGGATTCAAGAATATAATTGGTATGGAAGTCAAGAAAAATTGGCCTTATTTGCAGATGATATTATTTTGTACCTAACAAAACCAGAAAAATACATTACATTGTTGTGGAACATTTTGAGACAGTTTCAGATCTTTTCAGGATACAAAATTAATGAAGCTAAAACAAGGGCAATAGCGGTTCATAATGTACCCACACATTAACTGGATCAGGAATACCCATATTTATGGGGACATGATAAAATGAAATATTTAGGAGTATGGATTAAAAATTCTAGTATGGCAGATAAGGATATGTGGGAAGAGACTAAACAAAAGATAATATAAAAAGTGAGAAAAATGTAAGCTTTGTTATATGGATATGGACAGTAAAATACAAGCAGTTAAAATGTTTTTAGTCCCTTTAGTCTTGCACACAGGTCAGGCATATTTTTATCAACAGGAGGAGAAGTTGTGGGTGGCAATTAGTAAAGAGTTGAAGGACTTTATCTGGGAGGGGAAGACTGCAAGAGTCAAGTGGGGTGTAAGTTGATTCTTCCAGTAGAACAGGGTGGATTGGGATTGCCCAATTTGAAGGGATATTTCAGAGCTACACAGTTAAGACATACACATATATATATATATATATATATATATATATATATATATATATATATATATATATATATATATATATTTATTTATTTATTTATGTGTATGTGTATATATATATATATATATATATATATATATATATATATATATATATATATACATATATATATAAAATAGACAATAAAATCCATGAACTTCAGGCTCCTTCTTTACTTTGAAAACTTTAATTTTAGATTTAACTTTAAAACAGCAAAGAACAAGTAAAACCACAATAAATCAAGCGCTTTCACCCAGGCTCTCCCAGGCTTTTTCAAGACATGTATGTATATATATATATTTATGTGTATATATATATTTATGTGTATATATATATATATATATATATATATATATACATATATGTATTATATGTGGAAGGACACCAAGAATTTATTTGGACTGCAGGTTAGAGATTGTGTTCTCTATCAGCGATTGATATATATATATATATATATATATATATATATATATATATATATAAATAGATAGATAGCACAAGCAGAAAACTATAAAGTGTAAAGGGATGATAATGAAAGACAGGGGAAGCTCAAGAAACAAGGAGCGACTGGCATTTTGGATGCAAGCCTCTAAGGAGAATAACAGTAGTCATGCAGAATATTATAAAGTAGCAGAAAATATTCTAAGAACTAAACCAACAAAGGAATGGAGAAAGGAGATTCCGCTGATTGGTATGACTGCAATTAGGTATACAAACAGTAGGCAAGAAGGGGCCAGAATTTATTGGAGAAAACTGTCAAAGGAACCAAGGCATTGGGAGCAAACAACTAGAGAGGGAAAGATGACAGAATGGGAAGCGTCTGTATTACCCGATCGAATGTTTAGGTTAGCAAATAGCTAAACATCGATCTGGTAATATCAAAAAATTAAAACAGCAAATGACTGATTTAATGTAGGGAATGAATTCCCTCAGCCGCAAAAAAAAAAAAAAATTAAACCAAATTGAGGGGGGGGGGCTTTGCCCCCCCCGCCCCACACACCCCTAACTAAATATACCAACTCCAAGATCACTGTACAGTGGGGGAAAGGGCAAAATCTGCATAACGGCCAAGGGAATTCTTTCCCTGCGTTAAACCATCTGTTCACGTTTTCTTTTGCTTTCACTATTACCAGATCGACGTGTAGGTATTCGCTAACCTAAACATTCAATCAGGTAATAGGAACCCAAAGGAAAGACACCAAGAATTTATTTGGACTGCAGGTTAGAGATTGTGTTCTCTATCAGCGATTGATATCAGAGTATAGACAAAGAGAAAGAAATAGGGGGTCTTAAACAAAAGGCCATCACCTGGTAGAGTTTTTAATAGCTGCCATTAAAAAATGAATAGTTAGTAGAGCATATAAATTATTTCATAATAATTCAAGAATCATTCAGAGGAGGTTAGAAAGGATTGGAAAGACAGATTGGATAAGCATTTCAAAAAGAAACAATGGGAGGATATATGTATGTCACCCAAACATGCAACAAAATCTTGAAGATTTACAATTTTTGCATGGAAATGTTTACATAAATATTTTTATACTCCAAAGAATTTTTCCTCAGGCAGACAGCAAATGTTGGAGGTGTGAAAGGGAAGACAGAGGCAATTGGGAACATATTTTCTGGTAGTACAGTGAGTTGGTAGACTTTAAGGATTCCCTGTGGGATGCACTGTCAGACATGCTGGGTAGGCAGATTGGTCTGATGAAGGAGATGATGTTTCTGAGCTATGATACAGAATCAAAATTGCCTAGACATGGTAAGGACTCTCTGTGTCTAAAAATGGTGGCTGCCAAAAAGTAATTACTAGAAAATGGAAATCTGATTCTAAACCAACTATATTAGAAGTTGTAAATATAGTAACAGAGCTAAAACAACTGGAATTGAGATCTTTAGAAAAAGGGTGGGAACAAACTGCAAAGGAAAAAAATGGGAATTGTGGGAGCAATACATACAAGGGAGGAATGAGGCAGGACTTAAATGAGCTATGTAATGTCTGAGTGAGAAAGATTGGGTAGATTATAAGTGATGCAGAATGTTTGCAACTGTGAGTGTGTCAGTATGGTTTGTGATATAAAATGCTTGCGACTAGGATTGTGTCAGTGTGGTTTGTTTTCTTTTATACAAATATGCGATTGCCTATGTAGTAAGTGATGGTTTAATGAAGATGTTTCTTATTTAAAAAAAGCAGCAGGAATTGAATAATCGATATTATACAACAGCCCCCTATTAATGTTGCAAAACGTGCATGCTGATTGGTCAGCGTGCACTTTGTAAATCAAAGACTTATACTAATGGAAAACGGTCCGGTCGCTCGGACTTTTTCCATTAGTATAAGTCTTTTTTTTTTTTTTTTTGGACAGCAACGGAGAACAGAAGAGCTCCGTTGCTGTTATCTTGCTATGTTAAATGAGTTTAACATAGCGAGATATCTTAAAAAAAAGCAACAGAGATCTTCCTTTCTCTGTTGCTTTTTTTAAAGCTGTCTCGCTATGTTAAACTTGTTTAACATAGCGAGACAAGTTTTTAAAAGCAACAGAGATCTTCCTTTCTCCGTTGCTTCCACACACACAGTTCCGATGTACTGCGTAACCATACGCATGAGCAGTACATCAGAACTGCTACAGAATACTGGACAGCTGCAGAAGGGCAGCAAGGAGGCATTATACAATGCCATTATTTAAGAAAAGTATTTTTCTTCTTAAATAATGTCATTGTATAATAGCAATAACCCACTTCTGGGTGTGGGTAATGCTGGATTTACCCACGGTTGTCTTTGTTTGGCCACTCGGGCTTCACCCTCATGACCAAACCACACCAACCGTGGTTAAATCCAGCATTACCCACACCCAGGCCTGGGTTATTGCTTAATGATATTACTTAGTTTATATGATATATATTAATATGTGTAAAGTTTAATGTTTATGTTAATACAGTTTGATTACTTTTATATGAATGTAAATTTGCCTGTGTCACAGGAGATAATTCAATAATGGTGTCTGGAAAAAGAATAGTTCAGAGTAATAGTGAGTGTGGAAGAGATGTGAAGAAGAGAGTACAGGCAGGGTGGAGTGGGTGGAAAAGAATGTCGGGAGTGATTTGTGACAGACGGGTACCAGTAAGTGTGAAAGGGAAGGTCTTCAAGATGGTAGTGAGACCAGCTATGCTATATGGGTTGCAGACAGTGACACTAATGAAAAGACAGGAGTCAGAGCTGGAGGTGGCAGAGTTAAAGATGTTAAGATTTGCATTGGATGTGACAAGGATGGACAGGATTTAAATGTTTATATTAGAGGGTCAGCTCAGATTGGACAGTTTGGAGACAAAGCCAGATAGCTAAGATTGTGTTGGTGTGGACAGGAGGGATGCTGGTTATATTGGGAGAAGGATGCTAAGCATGGAGCTGTCGAGAAAAGAGGAAGGCCTATGATACGGTTAACGAATTTGGTGAGAGAGGACATATGTGGCCTACTGTTTATCTTGCATTTCTTTTTACATTGGAAACCTGAAAGAACACTGATGACCGGCAAGTCCACCAACAAAGTGTTTAATGTAAACGTACACAAGCACATGAAACAAACAGCATAAACGTAGTACACCAGATTCCCTTTACGTTTTTGTCTATCAGGAACGCCATCAGATACACACAACCCCCAAAATAAAACTTTAAAAATGTACTCAATCAAAAAGTAACCAATAGGATGCTAACATTAATTAATTACCATAGTGTCAATCTAAGACAACTAAAACTCCATATAAAATCATTTAAAAAACTGTCTTATAATGTATTGCATAGAAAATGAATAATAAAAACATAAATTAATTCATAAAGATCCCAATGGATGGTGCTTTAAGACCATTTTAATAAGTTATTTTAAAAATAAGTTAATTAAAAATAAGTTTTTTAAAAATGAGTGTTTTATTATTTATATAATTGTATTTATATAACATTGTATTGGGATCTTTATGAATTCATTTATGTTTTTACTATTCACTTTCTATGCAATACATTATAAGACAGTTTTTTAAAATGATTTTAAACGGAATTTTAGTTGTTTTAGATTGACACTATGGTAATTAATTAATGTTAGCATCATATTGGTTACTTTTTGATTGAGTATGTTTTTAAAGTTTTATTTTGGGGGTTGTGTGTATCTGATGAAGTTCCTGATAGACGAAAATGTAAAGGGAATCCAGTGTACTACGTTTATGCTGTTTGTTTCATGTTCTTGTGTACGTTTACATTAAGCACTTTGTTGGTGGACTTGCCGGTCATCAGTGCCTTTTTTGGGTTATTCGTTTCACTTTGGGCACTTTACCACTTCTTCGTTTATTAAACCTGAAAGAACACCAAGGACGCAAATTTGCAACCACATTCATGACATTTCTATCAAAAAGGGTACAAATGTACTTTATAAACATTCCCTTTAGGTAAGACCTCACGTTTTAAGTTTTTTTGTATTGGACAGTTTTCAAGTTCAAGTTTAGTGCTATGTGTGCTAACTCTGTATTGTTAGTAGCACAGCAGGTAGTATATTTGTTTTTGATGCAGAAGGCTGTGGGTTCTACTCCCACAGTATGTAGATGGATTGCTGATACTGTACTGTGTTGTACTTTAAAGGGATTGGATGCTGCAGTCCTGTGAATATCCTCCTTTGGAGGGGATACCTAGTAAATATGAACCTGTTATCAGTTTGCCATCTGTTCCCTATGGCAATATTACTAGATTATCATTTTATTAATGTAACCTAGGCAGTTTATTCTTCAAGGGCAAGAGGCACTTTATTTGTGGATGAAACAATGAAATATAAAGTTGCTTTGCTAGCAGCAACCTCTTCATTAGGTACAGATCCCTTTAATGTGGAATTATTTAGATGACTTTTACTTCTGCAGAGATTGTGTATATTTGCTGATATTGGTGGATTGTTATGGTGGAAATTTGAGGTGACTTTTATGATGGAAATGTTCTGAACTGGGCAGTTTTTTCATTATTGGTTCATACATTTTGTTTCACTGCTTAATGGAAAAATGATCAAAACAAAGTTAAAACATTGCTGTAACAAGTGCGCTGTATTATACAAGGAATATAATTTAATACAGTCAGGAAGGTGAATCAAAGAACACATGCATGTGTGCAAGGGGCCTATGATTTGAAAACACCCCAGAAGTAAACTTTATCCTCCACTGGCCAGATACATTTTCTTTGACTGTGGGTTTCAGTGCTGTTTTAATGAATGTTGAGTTGCAAGGGCAGATACGTTTTAATGCTATGTCTAACAGTGTTTGTGCTATAAAACTTAAAGTAAAAGTTTGAAAATTAAATGCAAATAATCATTGTAGAAGTAAAGCAGTATGCACATTACAGTGTTGATGACAAATGAAGAGAAATAGCCAAGTAATGGGACACTGGAATGTCTGCAGGGTGGCGGGCTGTGTATGGGGAGTGTCCCATTTGACCGTGATTTTGTGAGGGGGGAGGGGCGGCAAACTCAAAGACAGCCCCGGGCGGCACAAGCTCTAGCTACGCTACTGCTGAGAAGGAAAGCTCCACAAAAGATGATAAAATATCAGCTAAGTAAAATAAAGTAACATACTAATATATATGAAGCAAAACCACATTTAACAAACTATGGTGATTGCTGCATTTACAAACACAGAAGACAGTTAGTACATATTAAGCAAAATGCATTTGAGCATTTTAAACATAAAAGGGAAGTGTTTAAGGAGGGTGGATTTGAGGTCAGGGAAAAGAGAAGCCTGAGTAATGAAAAAAGAATTAAGGTAGTCTGGGAGCAGGATTTTAAAAAGGTATTTATAGACCTAAGGATACAAGTAATAATTTTCAATAAAGTTATGTTGGGCAAATAATTTGGAGTGCTTTATGTGCAAGTAACACACTAGCACTGCCACTCAGATTTTGGGTGATGATTAAGTTTTATTTGGAAGGCTGTGGCATTTGACCCTGTTCAAGGAGATAATAGCTTCTACTTTGCATGGTAAGTTTAATTCTCAAATGGCTACCTAGACTTTAAGTTTTGTAAGATCTACTAAGGTGGACTCTGGGCAAATATTTAAGTTGTTGTTCATCACTCAAGCCAATTCCACAGTGGGATTTTGGACAAGGAATAGCAGCAGTTGGCATGAACCATCCACCATCCATCCATCCACAACCCATTTTTCCACATGGGGTTGGGGTGTCACTTCAATAGTGAAAGTCATCTAGAGCCAAGCTTTACATTGCTGGGTGGGTGGCCCTGTTGCAGTAGTTCTTCTACATAACACACTCACACCTATGGCCAGTTTTAGAGTACTCAATCCACCTACTACATATCTTTGGAATGTCGGAGCAAACTGGAGCACCCAGAGATGAACCCATGTGAACACAGGGAGGACATGTAGACTCAAAACAGAAAGCACCCCAGCCAAGAATCAAACCAGGAAAACTCTTGCTGTCAGGCAAATACACTATCTGCTACACCACTGCGCCACCTTCCCTTTCTGTCTCTTCATATCTGATTGTATTTTTTCAAAGTATCATTTACATAAACTGGTGGCCACAGTGCAAAATGGTTTGTCAGATGTTGAATTCTCCTGAGGTATTTCTTTGGCTGTTTTATGCAAAACCTGAACTTTCAAGCTTAATGCATTGAATGATTTTGAAACTGCACAGTTAACAATCTACCCTAAGTGTGTACAAACTCGTGCTTGGAACACACTTATTGTTTTGCTGAATTATTCTTGTTAATAATCATATAAACAATCATTTTCCTAAAAAATCAGATTAAGGAGGTGCTGCACTCTTGTGTGTGCTGTTGTTCAAATGAGATGTTAAACCAGGGCCCTGTTTGCATGAGCTGGTAGTAGCTCAGGTGGTTGTAAAAGACCAAGCAGTACTTATTGTAAAAAAAGAACAAAAGAAGATGTTCTTCGTGTTTCACTGTTGCAGTCATTACATTTGGGTTATCTGCATGCAGGTAGACTTAGCTGGCCTGAATATCAAAGTCTTGGATTCCTGCATTAGATGCTGTCTCTTCTTCCATGACATCAGGTTGTCAGGGGTATAAAACATGCAGCCGACGCCATTACATCAGTCTTTCTTGCCGCGCAGTGCCCGTTGGGGATCCTTTTTCTTGCTCTTAACCAATGTCAGTAAAAGTTAACAATTGTCTTACCTGTGGAAAGCAAATACTTCATAAAGATTTTCATTCGTACTGCATTCCTTGCTTAGGCCCAGACCACGACGTCCCTCACTGTCAGTTTTGTGCCTTATTCAACCCCTGAACTATTTGTCTTCGGTCTATTTTCTCAGCAAATTATTTTGGTACTCGGTTTAACTATCCAGAAATGGCTTTGGTAAGCCATCCGACTACCAATATTCTGAAAAAAAGCAAGGATAAACACAGAGACAGACCGCATAGGTCCAAAACTGCCGACAACGCTTGCGTTAAGTAAGTCGCCAATTTGCCGATACTCAGTGAGGTGCTCTCATAGCCCCTGATACCTGCTGTGCTTCTACTGAGACCCATTCAGAGTATGGTATGCTGCAAGATGCTTCTTCGACTATGGAACCTGCGGATGTCTCTACCTTGGATGGGTCCGGAGCTGCTTTGCAGGCACCGCCTTCTGAGGGTGTATTCAGGTCTACAGATTTTAATTTTAAACCGACGCCATCTTCTTCATCAAGGCCTAAAACTCGACCCACGCCTAAAAACCGACGTCCAAATTGCATGGTCAGGCCCATATGCCTAAAAAACAAATGCTTAAAATGGCTGAAGACCTTATTACTTTAATTAGGGGAAGCCAGCCTTCCACCTCTAAGAGACCTAGAACTGATTTTCCTTCTGATTCTTCTGATCAGGATTCTGAAATTTCTGTTTCTTCTGATGACCAGGATTTGCCCTTATCTACCTATGAGGATTTTGATGCAGAGGATTCCATTCCCTCTGCTTCCCCTCCAGAAGAGTTTTCTTTTGGTGAAACCTTGCACACTCTTAGGGAGCATTTCCGCTGGGAAAGCCAGGATTACTCTGACTCCAAAAAGAGGCTTAGGGAATTCTTACTCCTCCCTCAACACAGGCCGTTAGCTATCCCTCCTGTTCTGGGCATTGTAGATGATGTCTTCTTGGAATTTAGCCTGGCCCCAGAAACTTTACCTTCATCTCCCAGGAAACCTGACAGGTATTACAGAGTACCTGACTCTCAGTTAAAGCCTCTGGATCCACCAATAAGTGCCACAATACCAGATTTTAATCCAATTTAATGGGACCAAAGGATGAACTGACACGAATAACAATATTGACTCAAAACATACAAACTAGAGTTAAGCGCTTTCAACCATTACATCTGGTCTTCTTCAGAACTAAGATGCCATACTCTACATACAATTTAAATAACTTAATTGGCGCCAAAAAAATTACAGCTTCTTAAAGCTACATGAACGCTTTTTTCATAGCGCTACATTAATTCCTATCTGTACATTAGTGCTTTTCTAATAGCACTACATTAATTGCAAACTGTACACATATATATATATATATACCAAATAACACATTAATATAAAATATAAAGGGTCATGGCTTATAATAATTTGAATTTGACCCATTCACACAGAATTGATAAAGACTGGTAATATTATACAATTATAATAAAATATATATCCAAATATACCAAATATTTAAAAATGAAAATAAAAATGAAAAATAAAAATAAAAGTAAAAATAAAAATACAAAGATAAGGAAATGTATCTATAATGACATCTAGTCAGATATATTCAAATATATTAAATTCCATTAAAATGCCTTAGAAAGTTCCTTAAGAATGTATATGTCTCAAAAATATCTTATAAATATCTAAAAATATGTGTAAATATTTTTTTAAATAATATTAATAATTCATATTTCATATGTACATACTGTATAATATATATATATATATATATATATATATATATATATATATATATATATATATATATATATATATATATATATATATATATATATATATATATATAAAACATGAATATAATATAAATAAAATTATATACCTAACAATGGTTTAACTGATATAAAATCATTCAATTCCTGGTGGTGTGGTGGCATCTAAAAATATTTGCCACCATACTTCTTTATAACTTAATAAACTTTTAAAATCTCCACCTCTAGGATCTATTTCAATAATGTCAAGGATACTAAAACTAAATTGATGTTCACTGCCCTTACTTTTGACATGTCTATACAGTACATTGGTTTTGTCTTTCGTTTTGATACTATAAATGTGGTCATATATTCACTTTTTAAGACATCTTTCAGTCTTTCCGGCATAGAAACTTGGACATTTATCACATTTTGCTAAATATATCACCATTTTTGTGTTAGAGTTACCATGTCTAAATCTTATAAAAGATTTGTGTCCATTCTGTAACCTTATTTTGCTGTCTTGTGACATATATTTGCATTGATTACAAAAACCACATTTCCTACTTCTGTTATTACTACTTTTACTATCTTTCTTCGATTCATTGTACCTTTGTTCAACCAAAGACTTCGTATTCTTTCCCATTTTATATATAAATTTGGGTTTAGTACCCAAACTTTTAACTAGACCAACGTCACTAGTTATAACATGCCAAAATTTATACATCATCCTTTTAATATAATCAACACCTAAATTATACTGTAAGATACAAGCTCTTTAGAAGGATGATGATGTACTGTTGATATTTCTATCTTTAACCATAATGTCATCTATACTTTTAAATAAAATACTGCCAGCTCCTAATAGTGGTTTATATTTCATATTCCACTGTTGTATAACATAATCAATTATTTCGTCCATCGTTTTGATAGGATACCCTCTTTGGTTAAACAAATTTTTAATAAAATCCAATTCATTTTTCATATTCTTAAAATTAGATACCATCCATGCAGCACGGATGCATTGACCTTTAAATACACTGTATTTTACTTTGGAAGGATGACAACTAGTATATGCTAAATAATTATTCAAGAACATGCTTTTTTATGTATTTTTGAATGTACTTTTCCTTCTTGTTGAAAAATGTAAGTATCTAAATAGGGTAAACCTATATTACTATGCAAATAAGTGAATTTCAAATATTCACTGCTTGTATTAAGAAACTTAATAAACTGTTGTAACATATCATAATCTGCTTCCCACAATGTATAAATATCATCTAAAAATCTTGAATAGTATTTTATATACTGAAAAAACTTGCTGGGGAATAATTGCGTATCCTCCCAATTTAGCATAACCAGGTTGGCATATATCGGGGCACAAGCTGCCCCCATAGCTACCCCCCTGGTTTGCTTAAAATATTCTCCTTCAAAATAAATGAAATTATTGTCCAAGACTATAGACATCATTTCAACCAATAAACAAATTTCATCCCATTCAAGATTACTATATCTAATTATACTGTTATTGTTACAAATATGGTATTATTGTTCAAATTACCAGTGGGATAGTTACTTAAGAAAACCCATGAATCTTTGACCATATGATGAATAATCATGTACATAAATTTCAATTTTATATCGATATATTTACCATGTATGTACATATGAAATACGAATTATTAATATTATATAAAAACATTTTTATACATATTTTTAGATATTTATAAGATATTTTTGAGACATATACATTCTTAAGGAACTTTTTAAGGCATTTTAATGGAATTTAATATATTTGAATATATCTGACTAGATGCCATTATAGATACATTTCCTTATCTTTGTATTTTTATTTTTACTTTTATTTTTATTTTTCATTTTTATTTTCATTTTTAAATATTTGGTATATTTGGATATATATTTTATTATACTTGTATAATATTACCAGTCTTCATCAACTCTGTGTAAAAGGGTCAAATTCAAATTATTATAAACCGTGACCCTTTATATTTTATATTAATGTGTTATTTGGTATATGAATGTGTACAGTTTGCAATTAATGTAGTGCTATTAAAAAAACACTAATGTACAGATAGGAGTTAATGTAGAGCTATGAAAAAAGTGTTCATGTAGCTTTAAGAAGCTGTAATTTTTTTTGGCGCCAATTAAGTTATTTAAATTGTATTAGTTCTGAAGAAGACCAGATGTAATGGTTGAAAGCGCTTAACTCTCATTTGTATGTTTTTGAGTCAATACTGTTATTCATGTCAGTTTGTCCTTTGGTCCCATTAAATTGGATTAAAATCTGGTATTGTTGCACTTATTGGTGGATCCAGAGGCTTTAACTGCAGTTCTTGAGTACGTGGATTTATTATTCTGTTGTCGACCAAGAGTACCTGACTCTCACAAGTTCCTCTTCAAGAATCCTACTGCAGATCCAGAGACCATTTCCCAAGGACCAAAGGGCATTAAGGCTACTGCTGCCAAAAACTCTACCCCCTCTGATAGAGATTCCAGGGCCTTGGATAGATGAGGTAAGAAGGTATACACTTCTGCTACTTTGGCCATTAGGGCTTTTACTCAAGACTTTTCCTGGTACCCAGAAAAGACAGCTCCTGGCATCCTATCCTAGACCTCTCTATTCTAAGCACCTTTTTGGTAATCCCAAAATTCAAAATGCTAACACTTCAACAGCTGCTCCCTATGTTGGGCAAAGATGCCTGGTTGGCAACCTTAGACTTAAAGGAAGCTTACCTGCACATTCCAGTAAGAGATTCTTGCAGGAAATTCCTACGCTTCAGAGCAGGTTCCACGCACTGTCAGTTCTCTGCACTTCCCTTTGGCTTATCTACTGCACCCAGGGTATTCACAAAGTGTCTAGCTCCAGCCATTGTATTTTGCAGGCAGAGAAATATTCAAATATACCCATACCTGGACAATTGTCTGATTCAGGCAGAAAGCTAGGACTTGCTATTAAAACATCTGGCATTTGTAAAGAAACTTCTAACCTTGCTGGGGTATACCATAAACGAAAAGAAATCTCACCTAGTACCCTGCCAACAGATTGTATTCCTGGGAGCAAGCTTGAACACAACTTCCCAGATGGCTTTCCTCATGCCAAAGAAACAAGTTTATTTGACAGCCTACTTCAAACTACTGGCCACAAAGACCCAGCTATCATCAAGGAAAAATCTGCAAGCCCTGGGGTTCATGGCCTCTTGCATTCTACTAATTCCATATGCAAGACTGCATATGAGGAAACTACAATGGTATCTAAAAAGCCTATGGTGCCAACATTCTCAGGACCTGAAACAATGATTCCTATCATTCCTTATATAAAGACAGAGTTTGTTTGGTGGGCAGAGGCCTGCCACCTCAACAAGGGGCTCCCTTTCAATCTACCCCCTGCCGCCCAAACCCAAACATATGCATCAGACTATGCATGGGGGGCTCAATTGGCAGGGCAGTGCATTCAGGGCAAATGGAACCCGAGTCAGATGCACCTGCATATTAACCAAAAAGAAATATTAGCTCTATAGAATTCCCTGACAGCCTTCAATGACCACATCCTTCCAGGACAATTACTGGTAAAAACAGACAACACCACAGTTATGTGGTACATAAACAAGCAGGGGGGAACCCACTCATACCCCTATGCAGACTAGCCATGGCTCTGTGGAATTCAGCCTTGAGCTACCAAGTGCACCTACAAGCTCAATTCCTGCCAGGCAAGCTAAATTCACTGGCAGATGACCTAAGCAGAAATCTCATGGAAACTGGAACCAAAAATATTCAACCTCTTGAGGAACAAATGGGGGACTTCAGAAATAGACCTGTTTGCCTCCCCCCAGAACTACCAATTGGACAAATTCTGTACAAGGACTCCCCACAGTCAAGCTTGGAAAGTGGATGCCCTGTCCTTTACCTGGGAAAGCTTCTCGGTTTATGCCTTTCCCTCTCTGCCTCTCCTCTTGAAGGTTCTGCTAAAGATCAAACAGGACAAACCAAGGACAATACTGATTGCGCCAGACTGGTCATGCCAGCATTGGTAGCCCCTCTTACACATATTATATTGCTGGAGCCATGGCACCTACCTCAGACACCTTCCCTGCTGTCCTAGCAGGTGGGCCAGATTCTGCACCCTCAGCCTCAAACCCTGAACCTTGCAGCCTGGCTAATCCCTTGAGCTCTCCAATAGTAGGTGTTAGATGTTATTCTGGAAGCAAGGAAGCCTAGCACTAGAAAATCTTATGCTGAAAAGTGGAAAAGATAACTGTTCCTGGAGCCAAACTCAGGGGATGGACACAACTTACCTCATATTCTTCAGTACATAACAGAAATGCTCCACAAGGGCCTATCCTTTTCATCAATTAAAATTCATGCCTCTGCCATTTCAGCACATTATAATACTAAACCACCCCTCTTCTCTCACCCCCTGCTAAAGCAGTTCCTTGGGGGCCAAAAATTTAGACACCTCCCCAGGCAAGCCCCTAGTCCAGCCTGGGACCTTAATTTTGTATTGGAAAAGCTCACTCTCCCTCCATTTGAACCAACTGCAACTGCAGAGTTGAAAATCCTTTCTTGGAAAACAGCCTTCCTTCTAGCCATCACTTCAGCAAGAAGAGTGCCTGAATTACAGGCCCTCATGTCAGTGGAGCCCTTCATTATCTTACATACAGACAGGGTTTCTCTCAGGACCAATCCTTCCTTTATACCCAAGGTGGTGTCTAGTGTGGCCCTAAATCAGTCCATTTATTTGGCTTTTTTTCTTGAACCCACAAAACAAAGGTTAACGAATACTGCACTCTTTGGACATGCGCAGACAACTTAGATTTTATTTGGAGAGGACCAAGCCTCTCAGAAAATCTGAACAGCTACTAGTTGGCTTTGCTGCAGGGGCAGAGGGGAAGGCCATTTCAAAGCAACCCATTTTTAAATGGATAGCTCATTGCATTCATTTCTGCTAAAAGCACCATGGAAAAACTACCCCACAGGGGATAAGATCACATTCCACCAGGGCTGCATCTACCTCTACAGCCTTCCTCAGAGGAGTCCCTACCAGGGACATCCTAGAAGCTGCTACCTGGAGCTCTGTACATACCTTCAACAAGCACTACCAGATGCCTATTTTTTCTAAATCCAGAGCTGGTTTTGCCGCTGCAGTCTTGCAGGGCTTAATAGCTGGCCCTAATGCTGTCTAAATTCCTCCTCCATTCCTTAGCTTTGGGAATCAACCCAAATGTAATGACTGCAACAGTGAAACAGGAAGAACATAGTACAGTTGTGTACACTTGACATAAATGTAGATGTTCAAGTGTATTCATTGTTGCAGTCCTGGTTACCCTCCCTCCAACCCCCTGACTTCTCTTGGCTCTACCTTCCTTCTTGTTTGGTGTATTTAAGCTTTCTGGTGTATTTGCTTTTTGTTGGAGGTGTAACCTAACATTTAATTGCTTCCCATTATGGGGGCACCTGACATCTGGGGCAAGAAAAACTGATGTAATGGCATCAGCTGCATGTTTTATACTCCTGTCGACCTGACGTCATGGAAGAAGAGACAGCATCCGATGCCAGAATCCAAGACTTTGATATTCAGGCCAGCTGAGGGCTACCTGCAGGCAGATAACCCAAATGTAAATGACTGCAACAAGTGAATACACTGGAACATCTACATTTATGGTAAGTGTAGACAACTGTACTTTCTCTAATACCCTGCAAATTTCCCCTGGTCAGTATGTATACCACCTCAGATCTCCCCTGAAAAGATGACATTTGCCTAGAG
This sequence comes from Protopterus annectens, assembly GCF_019279795.1. Lineage (NCBI taxonomy): Eukaryota > Metazoa > Chordata > Ceratodontiformes > Protopteridae > Protopterus > Protopterus annectens. The sequence continues at coordinate 770,806,252 of NC_056739.1, read as the reverse complement.
GGACTATCCTAGCAAACAAAGTCAATAAACAAATCAGTGAGACAGAGCATTACAAATGGAAAAACACTGTAAGTGTTAGTACCAAGCCAACAAAACTACTTACAATGCTAATGGATAGGATAAATTTAGGTACAAGAGCTTCTAAATGGGAAATATAACATAGAAGAAAATGCACATTAAAAGAACCATACTGTAAGAAAAGTAGTTGGACTCATTGTGAGAATATGGAATGTACAACTTGTAAGGACATTTTTAAAATATGAGGTATGGAAAAGGAAAGGTTGCAGTTTATTTAGTTATGCATTTATTTTTAGATTTAATTGGCAAGGTCTACTTTAGATAATTCCGGGAAGAAAAGTTCCGCAATAGCAAGTTAAGGAAATAATACAAAGATCTGTAACTGTTACAGGCTGGCTGAGAAGCAGATAAAGTAGATATTACATGGCATTCTATAAACTAATGAAAAGGACAAATGAAATTTTAAACCCAGAACTGAAGCAACTACTAACAAAAAGCAAAACATTATGAGACATGCAGCAGACTCCAGGTAAAAGAATAGTAGAATTTATTGGACAAAGTTTCAGTTTAGCTCTTCTGTCCCTCACCAAGGACTTAAGAACTGAGATCACAGTAACCCCATTTAAAAAATAACTAAACTATTTTAATTAATATAATTATTAATTAATAATATACATTACTACAGAATAAATATACATAATATATATAAAGTCAATTTCTTTTTATCACTGTTCCTTTATGCTTTTAAATTTTAAATGTCCATTTAAACCCAGAGGGCATCCAGCAATCGATTCTATTTGCCATTTCAGTTCCCGCCCCTCCAGAATGTTATTATCATCCCCACCTGTACCATCATCCTGTACATAATACAACACAAAACATGAAAACTTTTAAAAGGATAGATATTCAGCTATGATAGACATACAGATGATGTTAAAAATGAGATTTTAAATATTCCTTTTAATTGCAATTTATTTTTTTGGTTTGTCTGCTGCAATGGTTAACAAAAAGTGTGTTGAAAGGGTAAGTTGTTACTGGGAATATTTTAAGATTTTTTTCAGCCCTCCTTTTCCAAATTATCTATGAGATTCTGTAATCCTTCATCCAAAATTAATAAAAAATAAAGAAGAATCTCACCAAAATGCAGGTAAACCAGTTTTTAAGAAAAAATGACAGGTGGGTTCCAAAAAGAATTATGGAGTCTCCTCCCCCCAAATCCAAGGATAGTCCAAGAAGTCAGAAGGACTGTTTAAGGGATTTTGTCATTACCCCAACTTGGCTGTCCCTTTTCCCTTCCAAAAGTCTAAATATTCATTTTTCTCTTTGACAATTGAATGCTAATGGAGTACCTATTACACTCAGTCATTTCTCTCTGTCTGTCTCTGTCTGTCTGACTCACACACATGGACATAACCACACACACACACACACACACACACACACACACACACACACACACACACACACACACACACACACACACACACACACACACACACACACACACACACACGCTTTTATTTTGTTATAGTTGTAAACAATGGTGACCATTTGCTTTTGAGACATCAGAGCTTCACGACACCTTTAGTATATAGCCGTGAACTTGTTTTTCATAGGGCATACCTAAACAGTAACACCTCACCTACTGTAGAACATTCATTCTACAGTCATGGTGATAGACAGGCTGCCCTTTCTCTAAAACAATTTAAGTCATAGTTCTCTCATTTACTCCAGACTATGCATACTACCTGAACTGTCTCTGCTCTCAAAATAGTATTAATTTTTGTGTTCAAATCATGTAATACAATTACAGATCAGTAGCAATATGAAAAATAGTAATTTTCATGTTCAGATCAAGTTATACAAATGCAGATATATGATATGAAAAATTTAAATATATGAATATTTCAAGTAATCCTACCACTGAAAGTAACAACCCACCAAATTACTTAAGCATCTGATATAATTTATAATTCTTTATTAAGTGTAACTATTGTATTTAAAAGAAGAGAGTTTCCGCTGAGCTTTTTATTTTAAGAATTATTTAGTAATGATAAAGACATTAGATTCTGTTAATTTTTTTAAATATGAAGACATAAAATAAATTGAAGTTATTTATGAGTAATAAATAATCTTTAAAATAAATCTGGAGTCTTCTTTTCTCTACCAAAATAAGTGAGATTGCCTTACCTCGATTCTGTTATTCTGTTTAGCTGTGTGAATAATACTGAGGTGGTAATATAAAACGCTATGCTTTTTCAAGTGAATTTTGGATGATGTCACAATGAAGCTCTACGCAGTCAAACAACAGCAACTGACATATCTGGTTAGTGAGTGGCATGATTGGCTGATGCCACAACTCAATTTCATGATGTCACAATAGGCAGCACTGTGAGGTCACTGAGATGTAACTCTGCTGGTTGCCACTTGGAAGGCATGGCAAAATTTATGATACTCAATGGTCATTATGACAAGGTCATGGTAGTGTAAAGATTTACAGTTTTCAAAGCACACTTTCCTAAATCCCAGCCCCACACACACACACTCTCTCTCACACACACACACACACACACACACACACACACACACACACACACACACACACACATACACACACACAGAAATTCATTAACTGTGCATTTTTATCTACTGTTGCAAAAAAAAAAATACCCAACTGTCAATAAAGTAATTTTGAATACACATAATATATACGTATTTAAGAAATTTTCATTTAACATTTGGGTGTTTTTCCGTTAAACCGTTACCACGTCTTCGCGCTGCTGGTGCTGCTGTGTTTTGCCAGTATTTACTCAAAGAAGTAACCGAAGAAGGAATCGTTATGTTTTTAGTGTATGTAACAGTTTTAATGAATGTAAGACAGTAACAGCAATCACATGTAATGAATGAAACCGGGATCAGAAGGACATGTAAAGTTTTTTTAACACATTGAACAGGGATCAGTAGTAGGTAACATTATAGTGTCCAAGGGAAGTACTGTAACACTAACTAGCAGGCATGAAAGTAACAAATCCATTTAACATAGCAGAGAACATTTCTCCTTTGCCATGCATGCAACGCCACATGAATTCAATCAAGTAAGACTGTAAATGATGGGGAGCAGTCCCTCTTTGGTGTTTATTGTGCCACTTTGCAGTACCCGACAAGCACTCCACTTTTTGAGTATGACACCCAGTGTCTGGATCAACGAAGTTATATGAGTGATTCACGGTGAAATGCTGGCATCTGGCTGCTTCCAACTCCTCAGATTGATATCCTCTCCGGCAGTCAGAGAATATAGTGCTTCCATCTTTTACATTATCTTGTATTGCAGGCAGTAATGTATTTGCAGATCGGTCCGGAACAGCCACAAGGAAGCATTCATTAGTTTCCCGACACACATCTCCAAAGACCCATTTTAGTGGCAGAACCCGACCTACGTTAGCTTTCCTTCGAGTGAACAAGCTTTCATCAATCTCCACCACTCTGTCTGGGCCACCTATTTTCACATTGGGACGACCTAACAAGAAATTGGCACATACCTCTCTGAGGTAATTATTCCAGTCCACCTTTGTGTTGTGATTAAGTTGAAGCTGTGTCTGGCAGAACTCAACATATGTCAAGTCCAAACACCATAGATAAATGAAGCGAATGGCAGTTACAAAAGGGATGCAGGATCCATAAAACCATGTGTGTGTTCAGACACCTTTCTCTTCATGGCAGGAACGAAGGCTGCATAGCCATTTGAGGTTAGAGGTACATTTAAATTTCATCAGGTGATTATTGGAACACAATCTGTCTTTGTGCAAAATACCTCTTTCTTGAAAAAATGTAATGGCCACTTCATCTCTTGGCAAATCCCACAGCGTGATATCCATGGCAGTCATAATATTCACGGGTGTGATTACATGAGAGAAAACCACAGGTTTGATTACTGTTTCACGTGCTTGTAAACTGAAAGAAAAAGCAGGAACTTGTATGTGTGCGATATGCCTTAAGAAAACCTTATTTGCTTCTGGGTGAAGTATGTGTAAGGAAAACGTCCAGCTAGTGGTAGAGCTTTAAGGGTGGTTTTCAGGTATTTCTGCTATGACAACACGGTAATGTACACCTAATATCACTACTGAAACTGGTTTGTAAGTTTTACACATGTAGTTGTCACACAGAAACTGAAATACCTTCAAACCACACACTGAAATACCGGCAACATAGAGCAGCGCAAAGTGGTAGGGATTTAACAGAAAAGTACCAACATTTGTTTAAAGGGACAATCCTAGTGTTTAAAACTCGGGTCCACACTATAGCTGAACAAAGTAACACCCACTTGACCGTGTCACTCATATTCTCACCCACGGTGTCAGTTTGCTTGCAAACACCCTGTATACCTCCAGTTCCAATCCTGTTTTGGATCCCAATCTCACCCGCACTTTAGTTGTATATTCCTATCATGCTGATCTTGGATTAACTACTTTGCTGCATCCTTCCTTACATCTTTTGTCATGTAATAATTTTTCACCTTGTCAAGATGTGAAGTTTCTCTTTTTTCTTTTTTGGCTGTTTTTTTTTTGTTAATTATTTTTTATGTCTGTGCCCATGTTTGTCACTGTAAACTTCGCAACATGCAGTTTCACTATGGTGTCCTTCTGATGTTTGCAATTTGTTTAGAGTTTTTCACCTCTCAGCTGTACAGACTTTTGTAGACTGTCCAGATTTTTGCCTAATACTTCTGGTCCATTATTAAAAGAGGGAGCTTTTCTGGCAAATTAGTGGCAAATCCTTAAGTACTGAAGTCAGGCAGTAATGACAGAGATTTAACTTTCCAACTTCATACCCATTATTAACTTTTTGCGAATACAGCACCTATAATTCTAACAACTTACTAAGCTTGTAAGAGCAATATTTTAAAAAGGCCCCGGTTGTTATATATGGCATTGTCCACATTTCTTGTGCTACTCTTAAGAAGTCGATAGATATGCTTACAACCTTGATGTCAGACGGTAAATAAAAGTTTGCACTCATTTCCCTTTGCCACTACTTTACTTCATAAGTTTTTTTTTAAACAACAATGAAAATCGGTCCCTACTTTTGGTCTATTGCATCCTCTGACCACCACTACTACTACAGACTTTGACCGAACTTATTGCTCTAAGAGATTCAGAGGAGCTGCTGGTAAGCAGGAGGAACTCTGCTCAACATCTGCCATTTGACACATGCCTGCTTTGGTATACTGCAAGAACAGCCCACTTGGCAAAATGTTTCACTAATCCCCTTTTGAGATATCACCTGAAACTGGCTTAGATGAGATGTTTCAGTACTAAGTGTTTATCAACTGCTCCAGCCACTACAAGAGTGCGTTTTAGAACGATCATTCATTGTGCATTGTTTCTATAGTAACCAGAATGAATGCTCATTCTCTAAGGCAAACCTTTACTGGCAGGAGCAGTTGGCAGGCACTTTGGTTCATAGGTAGGTACTAGGCTATTGGCCCAAGGGCCTACGTAAGCCTAGCCAACAAGGTTCCCTGGCAAACACCCTGTATACCTTCAGTTCCAATCCTGTTTTGGATCCCAATCTCACCCGCGCTTTAGTTGTATATTCTCCTGTGTTATTTTCCTGTGCCACTGTCAAGCAGAGACACAGAAGTGATCCCCAGGGTGTATTTCCTATTTCCCATCCACTCATCAAGATTTTTCTTGAAGAGTGCTAATGAAGAACTTTGCTTGACATAGATGGGTTGCCTATTCCAGAGTATGGAAGTCTCTCAGACAGGAATCTATCCCTCCAGCATGTCCTGTTTATTGTGGTGACAAGGTTTAGGTCACTAGAGCATGTAGCTCAGGGGATTGGGATTTCTTTAGGCGTAGCATGACCAACAGCTCTGGGTTTGACATAGCTTTATATGTTAGGCAGAGATCACCTCGGAGTAGGCAATATGCTATGGAGTAAAGCTGGAGTTTTTTGAGGTGGTTAGTGTAGGGCATTTGTTTGAGGCCAGTAATCCTCTTTGTGAGGTACTTCTGTGGCCTTTCCAGCTGCTGCAGATGTCTTGTGAGGTACATTCCAAAAGGGGCGTTGTACTCTATAATGGGTCTAATGAGTGTCGAGTAGAGGGGAACACTGACCTCTTTTTTCCTGGATGAGAACCCTTTTATGATGAGGTGTGCCACATAGAAGGACTTCCTGACTACTGTGGCGATGTGACTATCAAAGGAGAGACTACTGTCCACCTGGGCCCCAAGGTCTCTTATCATGCATTCGGTGTTAAGTAGATTGCTGCCTATGTGGTAGTTCATGGATACAGAGTTTTTACCAAAGGGGATGACACTGTACTTTTTGGAATTGAGCTTGTGGCCATGGCTCTGACACCAGGAATCTGTCTCACCGAGGCCCTTCTGTAGGATGTCCACATCATTTGGGGACTTGACTATGGCTCTTAGTTTGCAGTCATCTGCGAAGTTCATTAGCCAGAGGCCTTCTGTGTCAGCCTCTACTTCAGAGAGGTAGATACCAAACAGGAGAGGTTCCAGGACGGAACCCTGTGGTATTCCACTTGTCACTGCTTTGAGGTCAGATTTGGAGTCAGCAACTTTTACAGTGTGGGTTCTGTCAGTGAGCCAATTGGCAACCCATCTTGTGACGTAGGGATTTATACCTAGTTTAGTGAGTTAAGCTATAATTCCACAATGGGGGATGGTGTCAAAAGCCTTGGCGAGGTCAAAATAGGCTGTGTGAATCACCTTACCCTCATCTACGGCTTTCGTGATTGCCTCAAAGAAGTCGATCAGGTTCAGGAGGCATGATCTGCCTTTAACAAACCCGAACTGGGTGGGATCCAGAGTTTGGAGGTTAGCAATGTCTTTGTTTATGAGTTCCATGATGATACATTCCATGGCCTTGCAGACCAGGCTCATAGGTCGATAGTTCCCGGGATCAGTGGTGGCTCCCCCTTTGTGGAGTGGGATAACTGTTGCTGTGCGCCATTCAGCCATACAGACTTTCAATGAATTCCAGATTTTTGTGAAACATCCATCAAAGGTGTTTAATGGGGACTTGAATTTTTTTCCAGTTCAAAATGTTGCCCCTAACACTACAGGGTAATGTATGTATGTTCACACATGTGATGTATGTACACATGATCAGGCTGTGCCAGAACAAACCTGTCAATGCAGTAGAAAGCAAGACAACCCACATTATCAGTATCCAGCCATATATTTCAATACTTATTTTTTATGTATGTGCTGATCTATAAAAAATGTAAAATAAACAACACACGGTTTGAGTAAGTCCAAGCAATATGTCTCACGCAGCCATACAGACTTTCGCTGAATGTCCAGATTTTTGTGCAATATTTCTGGTCTGTTCTTAAAAAAAGGGAGATTTTCTTGAAAATTAGTGGCGAATCATTATGAACAGAAGTTAAGCAATAATGAGATTTGACTTTCCGACTTTGACAGGACTGTTAGATTGTACTTAATTCCTGAAAAAAGCAGATTCCAGATGTTTCTCTCTTATTGTAGCTGTGTAGTGGTTACTGCTTCAATCCGGGATACAAAAATACAGAGCACAGCAAATGCACTGAGGAGTGTTACAGTTTAACAGCCAACATGAGCTCAGTTATTATCTTGCAATGTTATGTAAACCAGTGGAGCAACAAGTCACAACATACAGTTTCTATGTATATGTAACTGCTGTTTCAGGAAATACATTCTCGTTGATTCTTTTAAAAGTTGGATATTTTACTGTTTAATAATGACACCTCAAACACTTTTGACACGAGGTTGTAAACAAATTATTTTAACTGTCTGAACTTGACAGACAAAAATTAAGAAATGCCTTCTTAGTCCACTAACAGAAAATACAAACACTACACTACAGAGGTGATGTAATAACTTGTACTGGACCAGCATAGGTTTTACACTTTGTCTCTGTATTAGAATATTGGTCCAATAAAAGGTAATACATCACCTCTGTGTTCCAGTGTTTTTTTGGTTTCTGAAGTTGATAGCATAATACTATCGGCATTTGGCTGCAGGCAGTCATAATTGCTGCATATTGCATAAAATGGTACACCTCAGACTTTAATATACTGGCTGCTTTGGTAAGAATTAATGCCTCATGTTTTTGGCTGAATTTCATTTAGGATATTGCTCTGACATTAAATTTGTGACAGTAGTCTACATATCGCAAATTTATTTTAAGATTTTTTTCACTGCTTAGTAACGCATGTGTGATTTTCCATTTCATATTCTGTGTTAAAACATTATTATTTAAAATGCACTTGCAATGGACATTTATGCGCTCTCTTTCTTTGTTGCATGTCTTAGTGAAAAGGGTTACTATTAAGAGGTTCCAGATTATTCATGCTGTCTTGTATGTAGTTATTGACACTGGCAACTACAGCAATTTCACAGTTATACAAAAAAGAACACTTCTTTTTCACTGTGTTTGATTTCAGTACCATCAGTGACGCACTGGAATGGAAAGTAAGAAACTGTTGTCAGTGGCACTTATTTTTTCTAAGTTCAAATATTGAAGATACAGTTTGTATATACAGTGCTTCTGCCTCTTTACAGTACTCTCTATAGCTAGAGATCAATACCATTAAGAAGTAAAATAGAAATTTGATTCTCAGTGAGATTTTTTGATCTACCTTAATGTGCGTACTTTGACAGGTAGGTAAGGTGACATATTGCTTAAGTACAGTACAAGCTAGTATAGAAGACAAATAGAAGACTGAATGAGTAAAAGAACAGATAAATACAAATGCAGAAGACAAATATAAATATGGGTGGAAATTATATAGAAGCCCTAATCTCACTAGGTGACTTCATAGACCGTTGTGAAAACTGGAGTTGTACAAGATAGAATGTTAAAATGAAAGACAGACAGCAAATTAATGATTTGAAAGATATAGCACTGGACATGACATTGACATAGGACAACATAATGGTTATGGCAGATGGTATCCTGGTTTGCTGACAGAGGATATTATAAAGAGAAGCTCAAAGCACCACATCCTAGAGAAATAAGCAAACAGTAAACCAAAGAAGGTGGTACATTAAACAAGGAATGGGTTCTGGTGTAGAATGTGTGAGGGACATATGTAAGATTAAAGACAGTAAATAAAGGGGTGGTGGATACATCCAGCTTTTACCCCCATGAAAAATAATGGAAACAAAAGTGAATATCCAGGTACAAAGAGGTGCTTCATTGTCCATCTGTAATAGTAATTATGTCAGCTGGTTTTCAGTGCCCTGTAAGTGTGGAAATAAAATACTGTGATGGCTGTAATACCACAGGAGCAAGCAGAATCCCTTTATAATAAAGTTCAAGGGTAAATATGTGACATAATGTGCAAATAATGTATATGTTACTAGAATAACAGCAATAAAGATATTGGTTTTCTAAACAAATTAAAGAAAGATTAGTCTACAGCCCTTTCAGCAATTAAATTTCACTTAATCCGTTTACAGTCAGGAGGTGCATTCACATACAAGCAGAAAATGTCAATTAATTTCAGTATCAATTTATTTTAATAAATACATACCTGCAAAGATGCCTTTTTCTAACTGTCTCAGCAGTAGTTTCAAATAGCATACTCAAAAGTTATTTTTTTGTGAGGAGGGAAGGGGGTTTATATACCTTTTAATTCAGCTTAACTTGTCCTGTAAGTAATCAAACTCAAAGAAGCATAATGGATTTAAATAAAAAAATAAAAATGCACACTAGTGGGCAGTAAAGACACTGGCCATTGCTCATACAATTAACATATAAAAAACATAACATAACAAAAAGAACACACACAAAGCCACAATTTTTTGAGCACAATAATGTCATCTACTGCAGACATTATAGGTAAAAATGGATCTTCATGATATGTAGAATTCTTCTGCCTGTGGTGTTGGGTCTCCAAACTTAACTGGGTGGTCTCTTAGTTCCCTGCAATGCCCATCCTTTAAAGAACCACTATGGGAAAACCATTTAAAAAGATATATTTTTTAATTTTTCCTTACGTTTGGCTCATTGCAAACCTGTATGCACCAGACAGAAGTAGTTACTAATAATTTTATTCAGTTTGTAACCCTGGGGGGGGGGGGGCAGACGTCCTGATGAGATTTTGTTGGCTTATCTTCCCCAAATACACGGTGAGTCCACTGTTTCTGAGAATACAGTGCCCATAGCTGAGCTGTCATGTAAGACTTCCATTCACTTAGAATGGAAGAAGAGGAAAGAGCAGCTAAGTTTGACAGGCCTCAGTAAGAGTATCATTTACTGTCACACACTGCCTTTTAGAAATGTATTTCCTTACTGTGTGTTCCACATTCTGTGAAAAAAGCTTCCAGAACTGCCACCTCATTGCTGAGATAGCAGAGTTTATTTAGGCATTCTAATTTGATCTTCTTCAGTTCCTTCTCAAGTTACTTCTCCCTTATTCCCACCCTCAGCTAGAAGAGTTTCACATTTCCTACCCTGCTAGGTTTAGCTAATTTGAATGACAATATACATCAAACAGAGTTGCTTGCAGTCAGTAAGGTGTGCCTCTGAAACTCTTCCCTCATCTCTCTCCTTACTGCTATCATCTGAATAGTACTTTCATAGGAAGTCATGGTAGACATATGTTTTAGCATTCCTCTGAACATGCCCGTAATGTATAGGGCCACTGACAGATTTAGCTATGACTCCAAATTCATACTCTAATCACAATGAATATTCATATTTGCAGTCCTCATTGCATTTTTATCCAGTAGGCATGCCAGTGATGTGTCCTATTTAGGTTCATAGGTTAGTACTAGGCTAATTGCCCTTGCGAGCCATTTTTTAAGCCTAGCCAATTATCCCTTGTGAGACTCAAACCCTGTACCTTGTGTTTGTAAAACAAGCCACCATTAGGCCATTAGGCCACCATTAGGCCACCCTCCCAACCTTGTAGTTATACTGCTGTTCATCATCTTCTTTCGGCTGTTCCCATTAAGGGTCACCACAGCGGATCATCTGTTTCCATTTCTTCCTGTCCTCAGCATCTTGCTCTGTCACACCAACCACTTGCCTGTTCTCTCTCACCACATCCATAAACCTTATCTTAGGCCTTCCTCTTTTCCTGTTACCTGGCAGCTTCATCCTTAGCATCTTTTTCCCAATATACTCAGCATCCCTCCTCAGCACATGTCTAAACCAACGTAATCTTGCCTCTCTGGCTTTGTCTCCAAACCTTCCAACCTGGGCTGACCCTCTAATATACTTATTCCTAATCCTGTCCACCCTCATCACACCCAGTGCAAAACTTAACATCTTTAACTCTGCCACATTCAGCTCAAACTCCTGCCTTTTTGTCAATGCCACTGTCTTCAACCAATATAACATAGCTGGTCTCACTACCCTCTTGTAGACTTTCCCTTTCACTCTTACAGGTACTCGTCTGCCACAAATACACTCTTCTCCACCCACTCCATCCTGCCTGTACTCTCTTCTTCACCTCTCTTCCACACTCACCGTTACTCTGAACTATTGATCCCAAGTATTTGAACTCATCCACCTTCGCCACCTCTACTCCTTGCATCCTCACCATTCCACTATCCTCCCTCTCATTCACATTACTACTGCTGTTGTGTAAACATATTCATTGCTGGTATGATTTTTTCTTTTTTTTGAAGCATGTCACTATATTCTTTACTTCATGCTATGCAGTGCCTACTCTCGCTGTTAACAGTAAGCACATTGTTCTTACTCTCTCTCAAAATTGTTTTCTTTTGCAGGTTACCGCAACATGTTTTTCTATTCATCAATATACAGAAATTAACACTTTTCTCCAAGAAGCTATATAAACCAGACTACCTCCAACAGTATGGTTTACACAACAGTCATTTTTTCTGTAACCGTGACTGTTGCAATTCAATTATATGAATTTAGTTCTTACAGCAGGGGTCAAACACGAGAGGCCCTTTATCCCAGGAACATCAACAGCTGTCAACAGTTTGTAGGATTATACACAAACATCAAATAATATATATAACAGGGCTGGGTATGGCTTTGGCTTCATTAAGAAAAAGGGTGCAAAGGGCAAACTTTAGGTTTTAAATAGCCGAGGTAAAACCTCAAAGTACTTGCAAGCCATCGAATGAACAGACAGCCCATGGGAACACTAAGGCATAGAAACAAAGATAATAAGACATTCTGTAAAGTTAGTATCCAGAGCAATTATGTAGATAGCACACCTTTCAGCTATCTTACCATCTACAAGTGCATAACTTGTGAGGCCTGATGAATAACTATGAGTCTGGCTTTCAGTACAGGAAGGGACAAGTTGAGCTAACAGGTATCATGCTCAGGAGATGAATTAATTATGCAGACATCACGGCTCCACTGTGATTAACTTCAATGGACTGTTAATCAACAGAACATGAGGAAGGAGTGATGCAGATGCATGGGAAGCCTAAGTCACAGCCAGTGGCTTAGCATATTCACAGGAATCTCAACAGCATCAGATGAGGTATGAGCAGAGTCATTTAGGAAACAGGTTTTAAACCAAAGAAGAAATACACATCAGTAATTACCTAGTTCTTCTGTCACCAGTTACATTTAAGCATAGACAGCTCACCAGAAAGTAGCTACAATCAAATGGAGAGCCATATTTCTGAAATTACTATTCCACTATACCTTCTGACTTCACATTACTGGTTTCCTTGCAGGAATACCAGACTCTTTATGAAAATCACATAAAGTAAGACATGTCAACAAATAGCTGGCAGGCATTATGGGTGACACTGACTATTGTATTATACCCCAGTACCACTCCTATACTAATGCAACTCTTGGCTTAAACAATAGTCTCCTGTTTCACCTGCAGAAAATTGTACACCACAACAAAAGAATGATGGTAATTTTGTGTTAGTTTGCACAATTTATTGTTGTTTATAAACCTATTGATAACTGTATCTCTCTATGGCTTAAGACTTAGATGTGTTCTCAACTAGACACCCTTAGTAGACCTAGTTGAAATACGTATCTAATAAATTGTCTTTATGTCTTGTATCTAATGTCTTTATGTCTTGTAAATTTGTCTCCTTGGAGTTTTTCTCCCCGGGCCTCCACTGAAAATGGACATGTATCCAGTTGGACTATCCCGGTTAACAAATGTAAAATAAAAAAATAAAATAAAATAAATAAATAAATTATTCAAACCATACTGTGGCACTTTTATACAAGTGAGCAATATACTAAAGTGCAGTCATCAGAACTCCTCCCTGCATCAGACCACATTGCAGTATCACTGTGGCTTCCAGGTACAGTTTATGGCACAGTTATGGCACAATGTCAAATGTCAGGTATACACGCTTTGAGAAATTCTTCTTCTCAACAATGAATGCATAGACATGCACCCCTTATCCAGGACATGTTTGATGAAGTGACGCCACTGCTGTGTATTTGTGCATACTGATCACCTGTAATTCATTACTAAAATCGTATGAAGCACCACTGGAAACTCCTTTCTTCTGCAGTATCACTGTAGGTCCATCAAATCATGTGTAACAACCTGGCATCATTGTTTCTAATCACTGATTACAGCTGGGCAAGAACAGTTGGGAAGAAAATATATTACCCTTGATCATGTGCATGGTTCTCACTGCACATTTAGAGTGCTTCTACCCTCAGTATATATTTGCAAGATATTTCTTCATTTTAAGATATCACCATGCTTCCTTTTTTGGTGCAAACAAAGATGGGTGTTAAATAGCAGATTTACTGCTTACTCCTATTATTTTTCATCCACTACCAAAAACAAAGAACAGGGCAAGGTTTGAATGCACTCCATAAAGAGTATATATGCCTCCTATTGGCTGGGTGCCTCCCATAAAACTTAGTAGCCATATGTCAATAAGCTAATGGACAGACCGTCTGTAGTTACCCATTCTGGGTTATCTTTGGCAACTGTGTTGAGCTACAGCTGAATGCATAACCAACGAACCTGCGAAAAGTGACCTGTTAATTGCTACTCATTGTAGGTTCACTGACAAGACGCAGTTTGGTAATGATTAACATGATGCAATGGAAGGTGGACATCCACTGTTTCCAGGGGCAAGATGGAAGGGCAGTGCAGCCAAGCAACTGGCTTGAGATCCACATTTTAGTCCTCTGTAGGAGAACAGGCTAGAAATGCTCTGTGAATTGTGGTAAGAGGAAGGGTTCAGAAGGCAGTGAGGGATACTGTTTGACAAAGTGACAGACTCATGCCAGTCAGACTCCAGTGTAATGCTAGTGTAGTACTCATAATCTAATCCTATACCCCACTGCTGAGTTGAGACAGTGAGCCAAAGAGTGCAGCCAGACATCAGTTTGCAGGACCTACGTGATAAAGCAGGACATCATGAATCAGTTTACATAATGGGTGACTTGAAAGCACATATCATGACAGACAGAAAAGGAAATCAGGACTGCCTGGCTCTCCATGGGTGGTGCAACAGGAATAATAGAGAGGTCGTTCTAGACTTCTGTCTTGCAAATGGCTTGATAGTAGCCAGCACATGCGTCATTAAGTGACGGTCACAAATTCACTTACACAAGTGGCCTATATCCAATTCAGGTAAAATTACCCTGGTGAGGAAAGGGTACTAGGTAATGAACATAGATTGCATAGTCTTCCTCAGCGAAGCAGGTGGCCCACAGCATAAACTACTGGTTTCCACAATCAGCTGCAAGCAGTGGGCAAAGAGGATGCTAAGGTCAGAGACCAGGGTGAAGACTGGGAAGTTGACTGGAGATAAATTATGACAGTTCAAGTATTCAGTCATGCCTCCACCTCCCTAAGAGGTGGAAATAGGTCTACAGGAAAAAAGGCAGTACCTTAAAACAGCATGTGTCAGGACTACTGAACAGAGTTGTAGCCTGTCCATGTATAAGGTACATAAGGAAAATGCGTGGTGTGATGCAGCAGTCCAGGATCTCCATGAAAGAAATGCAGAATGTAGAAAGAGTGGGAGATTGGACTGACCATCCAGGAAGGAGTGGAGGTTGACTAACAAGGTAAGGAAGGAGTTGCAGAAAAGGGCATTGGAGGCACTCTACCAGTTACTGCAAAGAGACTCTATAGTTGTCACAAAGACACTACATGACATTGCAAGGCCAATACATCCAGATAACGAAAACTGACAGATACTTCATAAAGGCTGGCAAAAACAACAAGCTCACCATTCCACAGGACATTAAAGGGAGACTGTGGGAGTACTTCCCCAGAAACAGGCTACAGTACAGACAAGCAGGTTACCACCCTGGAAGAAGTAAGAATTTCACTAAGGGAAATAAAGTCAGGGAAAGTAGCAGGTTCAGCAGAGGTCACAGTAGATATTTTATAGATTCTGGCTCAGGTAGGGTAGAACTGGCTCCTGCAGCTACTTGTAGCAGTGTGGAGAGAAAGGCATACCACAGGTGAGTGTCGAGAAATCATACTTGTGCCATTTAACAAGAACAAATGGGACATCCACAACTGTGATCCATAGAGAGGCATCATACTGATGTCACCTTAATTGACAGTTATGGAGAGGGTGACCCAAATAGATATGCAGGGCAGTACAATGTAATAAGGGTGATGAGCAGTTCATATTCAAATCAGGATGCAGCACAAATGACCCTATTTTTGCAGTGAGGCAGTTGCTAAGAACTAAGAGATCAGAAAAGAGTCCTAATAAACCGAAAAACAGACAAAAATACCAAATAAACAAAAAGTCCTGGTAAAGCAAGTGAGAGGCGACAGTGAAACACAGCAATAGCGTATACCTATTTATTATCCGCTTTCGTACAAAACTTCATCAGAATAAAATACATGTACCAACACCATCATTTAAATACTGCAAAATCACATGTTTAATTAAACAATTAAAATTAACATCATTTAACTTAACTTAATAAAAACAATAATGGTAACCAACTAAACCATTTAATAAACCTGTGACAGTAAAAGTTTTTTAGTTAAAATGAGAATAAATAAAACTGCCAGTTTTGTTAATGTTCAACCTGCGTTGTTTTAAGAAACATTTAATGTTAATTGTTTCGTTGAGGCCAGGGGCAATATCTGATTTTAATTTTATTTGCCAGTGTACCTCCCTCTGCAGGAGGTAATTTTTAAAATCACCATCCCTCATATCTTTATAACCTACTTCAAGAACTGAAAATAAAAATTTTTTGAAAGATGGACAAATCAATGAGTGTTTAAATAAGGCATTTTTCTCGTCCTTAGATTTAATGGAGTATAGATGTTCTCTAATTCTAATTTTTAGCTGCCTAGTGGTCATTAAACATTGTGCAATGTAAATGACCCCGCTTGTATTACAATTAACATAGCCGGGCACCTCCAGGGTTCTACCAAAACTGCTCACGGAAATGTGAGGACCAATGGAAATGAACCGACAAACATTACATTGATTGCACATATGCATACCACTTTTGTGGGACCCAAAATTGGGGCCCTTGTTCTGTTGAAACTCCAAAATCCGTTTTAAATTAAACCCATTTTTCTGAACAAAAATGGGTTTTTCACCTAAAGCGTGGAAAATGTCTTTATTGCCCTTAATGATGCCCCAGTTCTTCTTAATAATATTTTGAATACCCCAACAATCAGAACTCATTTCCAGGGAACAAATAAGGTTGGCGTTAAATTTACTTTCCTTATTATTTTTAGTAGAAAAATCCCCTTTATCTTTTTCAAGATTTAACAAAGGAAAATATTTATTGTTTCTTTGGGACAAAACATTCTCCCTAGCATTATCTAAGGTAACTGGATCATATCCCCTTTTGATAAATAGGGAACTAATAAAATTAAATTCATTGGACAAGTCCGCTTCCTTAGAGGTCATGCGGCTTGCCCGAATAAATTGTCCTCTAGGGATGTTGTTAATTATGTACTTAGGATGTCCGCTTTTGTAATGTAGATATCCGTTGTTAAAAGTTTTCTTACGAAAAATACTGCTGTGAAGCCTGTTTTCATCAAAATCCCATTTTAATGAGATATCCAAAAAATTGATATTCAACCCCATAGTACCCATGGTAAATTTTAAGTAATCTGAAAACATATTAGTGTCCTTATAAAAATCATTCACAGTGCTAGTATCGCCCTCAATTATAAAAAATAAATCGTCCATAAATCTACAAAAAAAGGAAACGTTGTATTTTTCAGCTAAGGTGGGAAGAAATTGTTTCTCCCACCAAGCCATAACCAAATTAGCTGCTGAGGAACCCATGGCTACCCCTCTCTTTTGCCGATAGTAGGTCTTTCCAAAAAGAAAAAAATTGTTTTCCAAGGTAACTTCCATCAACCTGCACAACAAGGAAACCATGTCATTAGTAAAATTTAAACAACTTGAGTTTAAAAAACTCCTTATCGCTTCAACTCCCTCTAAATGGGGAATACAAGTAAAAAGCGAAACAACATCAAGGGTAAACATAACCTGCCTACTGGGATTAAAACCACAGGTGTTAACAAAATGGTTAATTTTCCTCAGAAAATGCCAGGAATCCCATATAAAAGAGGGTTGCATAGAAACAACAGGCCCAAGGGTTGCATCTAGAAACAAAGAAATCCCCTCGGTAACTGAATGGGGTGCAGAGACTATAGGTCTGAAGGGTGGATTTAGCAGAGATTTATGAGCCTTTGGGATCCCAAAAAGTACCCCTATCCTAGGCTGTTCGATGGTACAAAACTCATATAATTCAGAACTAATTTCGATGCGTCATATAAATACGCTTTAACAAGACGAAAACAACGTTTAATTTCAAATAGTGAAATAATCTCATATTCTTCCTTGTTTTCTAAAAGTTCTAACATACCCTTGGTGTAAGACTCCTTGGTCATGATAACTATATTGTTCCCCTTATCGCTTTTCATAAAGCGAAATTCACTAGTCAGTAGTTGTAACCTCCTTAAGGCCTGCCTTTCAACCTGGGTTAAATTATTCGTTGAATTAGAGTAATTACCTAACAGGCTGTCAACCTCTTGAGTGCAGGTTTCTTCAAAAACCTTTAGGGTATGATGTAATTTTGGACAAAAGAATGAAGGTTTAATAAAAGTGCGGTCTGTTGAAGGTAATTCATGCAACAAATAGTGTAAATTCAACTTTCTTGAATATTTCTTAATGTCAACAATAGTGCGTACATAATTAGCCCTAATGTGAGGAACAAAATTTAACCCCAGTTTTAAAACATCAAGTTCCCCTTGGTCAAAAACATGGTTTGTTAAGTTAATAATACAAAAATGATCATTCGTTCCTTCTAAGTTTCTTCCCCCGAAGACTGGGAGCTTAAGAAAGTTCGACTCCTGGTGGAAACTGTTTTTGTTGTTGTTGTTGGGTTCCTCCGGTTTGGAAAAGGACCAGATGGTAATGGAGGATTAGAATTCACCGGTCCTGCCCCTACAACAATAGCGTTCCCATTATTCCTAATGTTATTATCACCAGACGCCAATGGAGGGAAATTCTCGGCGTCTGTTAAAAAATTACTTTCAGCATGCCCAGTTTGGTCAGAAGAATTTCTGTCCAAAGGTAGTTTAATAGTTGTTTTTTCGAAAATTTTTGGCCTGTGCTGGTCGGAAAACCCAGCCCCCTTTGACGAATGGTTTGAAAAATACTTGTCGCCAACGTCGGCTGCAGATTTAGCCACAGAACCCCAATTCCCACTCTTTATAACTTGGTCTTTGCTACCAGCAAGTTTGTAGGATTTATTTGGGACCCCGAAGTTAGCGTAAGCTGAATTATTTTTATAAGAGTTAAGGTCCCTTAACAGCTTTGAGTGTTTTCTGTTGATGTTATCCAAGGAAAACTGTTCGGTTTCCTTGGAAACAGATTCAAAGAATTCAAGAAACTTTACCTCGCCCAAATTCTTCTTAAAATAGGTCTCCAGACTCATAATTTCCTTTTTAATTGACTCCATTTTGGAAACATTATTGTCCGACAGTAATTTTAGAAACCTAAGACCTGCGTCGTTGAAAAAGCCAGTCAAAATAGTAAAAAAGGAATCACCTACTTGTACCCCATTGGGGCATTTGAAAAATCGTAGCCCCTTTGGGACTATATTCAGTTCCAAACAACGTTCAAAATAACTGTTTTCAACATGTATGGCGTCATACCTTTTAAGAAACTTTATTAGTTGCCCACGCTTTAAGTTGAAATCCTCGTTGTAAAATGTGTTCGGAATCCCTTCAGTTGTTCCCAATTCTTTAAATGGGTTATCCGCACGGTCGAAGAAATCCTGTAAGGTTACCCGACCCATGATGCGTTGTTGGTTAAAACCTGCTGGCTTGACAGAACGTTAAATGATGTTAATTTTAATTGTTTAATTAAACATGTGATTTTGCAGTATTTAAATGATGGTGTTGGTACATGTATTTTATTCTGATGAAGTTTTGTACGAAAGCGGATAATAAATAGGTATACGCTATTGCTGTGTTTCACTGTCGCCTCTCACTTGCTTTACCAGGACTTTTTGTTTAAAGAGTCCTAATCCTCACTCCTATGCTTTGGGAATGCAGATGACAAGATCCCAAGAAAGCTGCACTGGGCAGAACTGAGGTGGGTCAAAGTGCACTGAATCATTGTTAGAATTAGTGCTGCCTAAGTACAAGGACCCAATGACTCAAGTACAAACAGTGTTCTGTCTCACATTAGGGGCAATTGATGCACCCATAAGTGGATCTGCTTTTCTCTGTAATTCTGAGTAAGTTACAGAACATCCCAAATTGCCAATCACCAATACCAATTAGTAATTTTTCTAGTGGTAAAGACCCCACAATGGCCTTTCTGGAGCAGATGGAAGTGGTGCAGTTCCCTGGTTACAAACACTTTATCTTGCTCAAGTTTTGTCATTTTCCATATCTATAGGTTTGAGGTGACTGGCATCTATTTCAGGGCAAACCCTTGATGTCCTCTAGCATTCCACAATGATGACACATCAGTTGGTTACAAACATTTTAAAAAGAGCATTTCTTATTGACTTTCTGCAAACGTTATTTGGGCTGACAAACTGTATTTATCTCTTGCTCGCTAATCCCAGTAGGTGACATCTGAGGATTTTGTCATGACAATTTTTTCTCATGCATACCATGGCAACACAGGCCATTAAATAGCAGCTAACATTTTTTATGTAGTAAGCCATTAGCTGGACAGCAATATCAGGCATAGTTGGAGAAGTGCAAAACAATTGTCTCAATCCATATGAACTTTTTGTAAGAAACAATACTTGCTAATAAGTAAAGCATGTGTACATGTTGGCTTTTCACTCATCAATGTATCATTTTGTGGCTGTATATACCATACTCCTTGGCTATCCAAAGAGACAAAACAGATTATGCACCACAGAGACAAACTATGGAAGCTTTACCAAAACAATAAACTGGCCAATACTTTGCTCCAATATAAACAGCTCCGCAACCGTGCAAAATGAATAATCAGCAAAGACAAAACATCCTACTATATCAAACTTCAGTTCAATAACAATAAAAAACCCCAAAAATTCTGGAACTCAATAAACTCACTCCTCAATCCAGGCTCCAAGAATAATCCCTGTCCTAACCCAAGTAAGTCTGACCTCGAACTAGGCTCTGAATTTAACTAATTTTTCATAGACACTATTACTACCCTCACCAAGACATTTCCCAGTAGTAACCCAACTGCTCTACACTCTCCCCCTTTTAACTCACCTCATCTGTTTGAACTCAAACCCATCTCCACTAACTTTATGAAACAACATTTGTCCAAACTTAAACCTTGCTCGAACACTCCCGACAATATTCCATCTTCCTTCCTAAAATGTGCTGCTGATGGCATTGCTTTCCCAATCAGCATCATTATCAACTGATCCATAAAAGAATCATATGTCCCCAAACTCTGGAGCTCAGCTTATATTCTTCCCCTTCATAAAGGAGGCAAAAATACCAGCATCTCAAACTTTCGCCCCATTGCTTTGCACTCACCAATCTCCAAAATTCTAGAAAAATGCATCTGCCTCCAACTTATGCCTTTCCTGACCAAAAACAATCTTCTCACTCCTACCCAGCATGGCTTCCATCCAGGCCATGGTACAATAACCGCTCTACTCTCTTTCCTAGAAACTGTCAGTCAAGCCCGAGATTCAGGCCACTTAGTTTCTACTGTTTTACTTGATCTGTCTAAAGCCTTTGATACTGTTTCCCACAAGCACCTTCTCTGTCATCTCTCAAACCTTAATCTGTCACATAATGCTTTATCCTGGTTCTCCAGCTGTCTATCAGACAGATCACAGGCAGTCAAATGGAAGAACTCCATCTCTTCCTTCCTACCTACCCCAACTGGCGTATCACGGGGATCCATCCTTGGGCAATGCTTTTCAACATCTTCATCAATAACTTTCACCCTGCTGTTCCTGATGCTAAAATCATTCAATACGCAGACGATTCAACCTTAGCCTGCTCTGCCTCAAACCTCTCTGATTTGCTGACTAAATCCCAAATTGCCTTTTCAACAACTGAAAACTGGATGCGCCAAAACCACCTCTCTCTCAATGAAAATAAATCAAAGATTCTACTATTCCATCCCACAAAGACCCTCTCCTATGATAAAAACAACTTCAAAGTCTATAGTCATACCAACTCACCTATAGAAGTAGTCCCCTCTGCCAAACTACTTGGCATTACTGTAGATGAACACCTCAAGTTTGATATTCATATTCAACAAAATATTAAGGAAACCCACCAAAAGCTAGGTATGCTGTATAGCAATAATCACTTTCTCGCCAACTCTACCAGGCAAACTCTGGCCTTGACTTATCTTCTTCCTTCCTTATTATACGGAGCCCCTCTCCTAACCAACCTGTCCTCCTCTATGACCTCTAAACTAGAAAACTGCTGCAACAAAATCTCTAAATCTAAAAATACCACCCATCACTGCCTAACCCTACAATCCCTGAATTGGCTTGAACTCCCAAACTACCTAGACTATCTCCAACTTACTACTGCACATAGACTCATATTTCACCCAACAAAATGTCCTGCACTAACTAACATCCTTCCCCCTTATACACCCAACAGAGCTTTCAGTTCTGAAAATCAGAACTTAATTACTATCCATAAACCTAAACATCCTGCTGGCCAACTTCTCCTACATTTATCACTAGGCAAAAAATGGAATTCCCTTCCCGCCACACTAAGAACCATACCAAACTCAGAAAACTTCAAAACCCAACTATTCAAACACCTGTCCACTAAATGGAAATGTACCTGCCTTCACCCAACCTAATCCAAGGGGGTTCTCGCTCTGGTTCCCAAGCTCTACAACTCTCATAGTTATCTTCCTATGAGCCTATCTAAGCTCTCCACAATTTCTATAGCTTCTCTCTAAGCTCTCAACAACTCCTACAGCTACCCTCAAACATCCCAACCTTGTAAATATTGTAAATAGCATTCTACTGTTGATGTGTGTATGTAAAGTGTATTTACATTTTCTTAAATGGTTTGTATGTAAACTGTTTCCACACCTAACCCATATCTGTTTTCCTAAAAATGAAACTGTATGATCCCTACCTTCAAGCTTAATTAATTTGTTAACTATGCATGATATTGAATGCATTTATGAGTAACTGTTCTACATAATATCTTTAATATTAGCTGTCAGTTGTATCTACATTGTATACCTGCAGAAGTACATTTCCATTTAGTGGACAGGTGTTTGAATAGTTGGGTTTTGAAGTTTTCTGAGTTTGGTATGGTTCTTAGTGTGGAGGGAAGGGAATTCCTTTTTTTGCCTAGTGAGAAAGATAGGAGAAGTTGGCCAGCAGGACGTTTAGGTTTATAGAGAGTAATTTAGTTATGATTGTTTAAATACACCTTTGTCCTGCCCGGATGCCTCTGCTGCCCCTCCGCTCAAGTGTGCTTGCTTGGAAGCTTGGAAGCTTGAATTACCCTGCTTTTAACGGACTACCCTCCCACTGCTCTGAACTTTACTCCTCCAACTAGGGACTATAATATACACTGAGTTCTCACCAGCTGAGGGAAACTGCAAGACTCTGTTGTGTGCAGTCTTGTATTACCCTGCTTCTAATGGACTACCCTCCCACTGCTTTGAACTTTACTCCTCCAACTGCAGACTGTAATATACACTGAGGTCTCACCAGCTGAGGGAAACTACAAGACTCACTGTTGTGTGCAGTCTTGACTTACCCTGCTTTTAACGGACTACTCTCCCACTGCTCTGAACTTTACTCCTCCAACTGTGGACTATAACATACACTGAGGTCTCACCAGCTGAGGGAAACTACAAGATTCTTGTTGTGTGTAGTCTTGAATTACCCTGCTTCTAATGGACTACCCTTCCACTGCTCTGAACTTTACTCCTCCAACTGCGGACTATAATATATACTGAGGTCTCACCAGCTGAGGGAAACTACAAGACTTTCTGTTGTGTGTAGTCTTGAATTACCCTGCTTCTAATGGACTATCCTCCCACTGCTCTGAACTTTACTCCTCCAACTGCGGACTATAATATATACTGAGGTCTCACCAGCTGAGGGAAACTACAAGACTTTCTGTTGTGTGTAGTCTTGAATTACCCTGCTTCTAATGGACTATCCTCCCATTGCTCTGAACTTTACTCCTCCAACTGCGGACTATAATGTACACTGAGGTCTCACCAGCTGAGGAACGCTTGGTTAGTGACTCTAGACTTAAAAGAGGCATACCTGCCTCATTTTGAACCAGCAGCTACTGCAGATATAACATTTTTATCTTGGAAAACAGCTTTCCTCTTGGCAATCACTTCAGCAAGAAGGGTTTCAGAACTACATGCTCTCATGGCTGTGGAGCCTTTTATTACATTTTACCTAGACAGGGTGTCCCTCAGGACCAATCCTTCCTTTATGCCTAAGATGGTATCCAGTGTGGCTCTTAACCAAACAATTCACCTGCCAACATTCTACCCAAATCCACAGAACAAGGGGGAGCGGATTCTGCATTCATTGGATGTACACAGACAACTAAGATTCTACTTAAACAGGGCCAAATCTCTAAGAAAGTCTGAGCAACTACTGGTGGCATTTGCTTCAGGATCAGAGGGGAAGGCTATATCAAAGCAAACTATTTCTCAGTGGATAAGCCGCTGCATTTGTTTCTGCTACTTGCACCGTGGTAAACTTGTACCCAAGGGAATCAGGTCACATTCCATCAATGGCTGCCTCTACCTCAGCAGCCTTTCTCAGAGGAGTTCCAAACAAAGACATTCTAGAAGCTGCTACTTGGAGCTCTGTTCATACCTTTACAACGCATTATCATTTGCCTCTCTTCTCCAAACCCATGGCAGGCTTTCCATCCTCCCATCCATAGCTTTGGGATTCTACCCAAATGTAATGACTGCAACAGTGAAACACGAAGAACATAGTACAGTTGTGTACACTTACCATAAATGTAGATGTTTGAGTGCATTCACTGTTGCAGTCCGGGTTACCCACCAGCCATCCCCCTTTTCTATAACTTCTCTTTCCTTCACTATATTCTAAAGCCTTTGTGGTGTATTTGCTTTTAGATGAAGGTAAAGTTTATATTGCTAAAAGTGCATTTACATATATTGCTGTTTATATATATATATATATATATATATATATATATATATATATATATATATATATTGATATATATGTATATATATTTTTTTTGCTCCTCATTTGGGGGGCACCTGACATCTGGGGCAAGAAAAACTGAATAAAATGGCGTTGGCTGCATGTTATGTACCCCTGATGACCTGACGTCATGGAAGAGGCAACCGACGCAGGACCCAAGACTTTGATATTCAGGCCGACTGAGGGCTACCTGCCAGCAGATTACCCAAATGTAATGACTGCAATAGTGAACACACTCAAACATCTACATTTGTAGTAAGTGTACACAACTGTACTTTTCTGTTACTCATAAATGAGCCCCATCTGTGTGACTGCTTGGTTAATAACTTGTCTTCAAAGTATCAACTTAGAGTCTAAAAGATAGCTGTAATATATTTTTGCTGTGTAAGCCTGGTTTGCTTTGACTGTGTAGTATGCTATTACCTCACAGGCAATAAGTTAGCATCTGCTTTCCTGCCTGTATCCCTGCATTGTACTGTTTATCTTTTTCTCCTTACTGCATCTCCCTTAACTAGCTACCTCTCACCCTACACCCTCACCGTTAACTACTTCTAGCTCTTACTCCATTAATCTCCTGCTTTCAGCTCTTTTTCCATTAATCTGCTACTCTTATTTGAATGCAAAGTACCGTCTTCTTATTATTTACTGTAGTTTTGTGTCCTGTTATACAGCTTGAATTACCCTGCTTCTAACGGACTACCCTCACACTGCTCTGAACTTTACTCCTCCAACTGCGGACTATAATATACACTGAGGTCTCACCAGCTGAGGGAAACTACAAGACTCTCTGTTGTGTGCGGTGTAGGTGATTACTCACAGGTTTTAACATTTTAAAAGTTAAATAATAGAACATAGAAAACAATACTCCTGCTATGAAATTTATTGTAAGGGCTAGCACACTTGCAGACTGACCGCCCTGAGGTCGACTCCCTCCCCATAGTCTTGGGCACACTATCCCCATAACTATACCCTCTGCTGCTTTTCCCTCCAATTTCACTAGATGGCAGCATAACCCTTCTCTAGTCCTCTGTTTATTACCCTTCCTCTGTTATTAAGCATAACAGCATTTTTCCCTTTTACAATAGCGTGTCCCTCCCTTAATGCTACAAACCCATATCCAGTCCCTCTTACATAAAGTGGTTCCCATCCTTACCTAGCACAGCCTCATCCTACCCCTTAATTAGTAAGCAGTTGGCCTACTGCCTCCCCATCCTAAGTAGAGGATAAAATACCTTCACATACTTTTTTACCCGAACCTTAGGGGACAATACTCTCCCCAGTAGCCCTTCCAGCTTATATAGTAACACTGTATTTTTTCAGTAAACAACAACAGCCTACCTGCTATACATTACTAGGTGCTGTAGCCTTCCTACCTGATTGTTTTTTGAAGCACTCTAGCCTCATCCAGTGGGGGAAAACCTACTCCATTCACCCTCGTTACACTCTGGCTCACTCCGCTCCCCTACCCTACCCCCATTCCCACCCACTCCCACATCATTTACCTTGATACCTACACACCACACCCATACAAAGCCACACACACTTACATCACACACCTCCAGCCTATCACATCTGTCCACATAATTGCCCTACAAATGGTAGTCTGTAGGATATAAAGTATAGTGACAGTGCTATGATTCAGTCCATGTAGAACATGTTGTTTAGGCCTTGTATCCTTTTATAAACCAAATAGAAAACAAACTAAACAACCACACAAAAGCCTCGGTAATCCGGATATGGAGTAGTAGCAAACAAACTGAATCGGCGTAATTACACTTAAAAAATACTTTATTAGCAATATAAAAAATATATGTGTAGAAATCAAGCACTTTCATCTCCAAAATTGGAGACTTTATCAAGATAGAGCACGCCCATTAAACCATCACTTTTAAAGTCCATTAATTACATAGTGGACCAGTCATCGCTCGGCACACATGAATAATTCATAAATATTTAAAATACTGTGACAAAAGGTTTAAAGTTATATGCACCTAGGCGTAAGTAAAACAAAAAATATAAGCATCCAATGCACTCTATATGTTAACATATCCACATAAAGTTATCGGGGTTAAATCCAGATACAATCAAAAGACAGAGTCAAAAATTAGAAATACCATATGTATTTAAAAAGACCATGGCCGGGATTCAGTAATCCTCCGAGTAAGACTAACCAAGTCTTACTCAGAGACTGCCGTTTAAGACTACGATGTCAGCGCGTCATGCATATGCATGAGGGCGCTGACTCAACTGGAAGGCTTACATGGAGCGTGTAAGACTGCAGGGGGTGTGTCAGACAAATTGCAATAGCATAGTGGTAGAACGTTCGCACAAAGAGGAGCATTCCCGATTCTAGTCCCACCACTCCCCTATCTATTTTATGTTTTAAATTAGTATATAAAATAATTCCTGACATATATGAATGAAATTTTAGTAAAAAGCATTGAAATGGCCTATGTATTAGTGAACAAAATATATATATATATATATATATATATATATATATATATATATATATATATATATATAAATATAAGAAGGTGAGCAGCATTAAGGATATTGACATATAATTGTCCATAGCTAAGCAGTGTTTTACCTAGCGCAATATAATTGCCCATAGCTAAACAGCGCTTAACCTAGCACAATATAATTGCCCATAGCTAAGCAGCGCTTTATCTAGCGCAATACATTTGTGCGGAGCTGCGCACCGTGCTAACCAGTGCACTGTCAGGCAACGTGAAGCAACGTAGTGCAAAGTGGCCTAAACACAGCCACACCCCCTAGCCTGTCTGGACAGTAGTAAAATAAAAAGCAATGATAAGGTTTGAACCCAGGACACTGTGCACCATAATCAAAGCACTGGACCACTAAGCCATGACAGCTTAGAATAAACATGCACTATTAACATACATATATTTATAAATGGAAGATTAACCATTGCTAAGCAGGTCTGCAGTCAGCCAAGAATTTTCAAAAACAGCCAATAACAAATAAAAGCAGGGAATGCAGCATATTTAAGCTCCATAGGCGGGAATACTCACCATAACTGATTGTAGCTCCCATCTGCAGTTAGAATGGCTGGTGCTGGAGAGGGTACACGCTTTTGAGTGCAACGCTGGGGCATCAAGGAGTCAAGATACATGGTTTGGCTCCTTGTCCACCATCATGAGTCAAGACTCCTGCAGGGCCAGTTCCAAGGGAACGGAGTACAAAGCAGAGGTTTGGAACTGGTTAGCTCATGATCTCACCAGTGCCACAGGCATCCCTCGGACTGGTGAGCAGGTCCATCACCACCATGCAGACCTGAAGAGATGGAAGCAAGACCTACTGAACTGATGGATACAGGTGGCCCGTGACATGCAAGATGCCCCACTACTGAGTAGGTAGCCATGGAATGAAGTATGTAAGACATGCTAATGTAGTCTATATAATGGATAGGTATGTCTCAATATCCATTCATTTACTTCACAGCTGCAGGTGTCCGTGCTGCGAATCAGCAAGCCTATGCAGATAGGCTGCTAAGGCTGCGCCACCAGGCAGGTTAGTAATTATTCTGCATGTATTGTTATATAAAATAGGTGAGAGAGCCTGAAAAAAAGTGTTGTAGCCCAATAATAAAGTCATAAAATGCCCTGAATACTTTCTCTGCATGTACTGTTATATAAAATAAGTCAGATAGCCAAAAAAAGAGTGTTGTAACCCATTAATAAAGGTAAAATAACTCTGGAATAATATCTCTGCATGTACTGTTATATAAAATAAGTGAGCAAGCCTGAAAAAGAGTGTTGTAACCTATTAATAAAGGTATAATATGTCTTGAATAAGTCTTCTGCATGCACTGTAATATCAAATAAATGAGAGAGCCTCTAGAAAAGTGTGTAATTTAATTAATAAAGGTATAATACTTGGAGTGTGTCTGTGTCAGTTACTTTGAAATGTAGTTGTACCCTTGCATTATATAAATAGTACTGTTGTATTAAGCACTGTCAACCCATAGTTGGGCAGTCCCATATAAAGTGGATGAAGGAAGTGGCAGTAGCTGTGAAGCATATATACAGTCCTCAACAGTTGGTTAATGGCTGGCATGCATAGGTAGATCTGGCACACGAGTAGTTTGTTAATGTGTTCCCCAGAAAAGGGAGTGTGCTACTTGAAATGTACGGTTCTGTAGAAATATAACCAAAAATATCATGTGAACACATCCAGATATGTAGATATATAAATATAAATAAAATATATAACTATGTAGCAGTAACATCTGCATCTTGGACAGTTAGTATGTCAGATATAGGTCAGGTATTAAATGAACTAGCCAAACCCATTACACAACCTAATGCACATTGCCTATTGTAATAATACATGTAGGGGATATACACCTGCAGTCAATAGGAATGTAGTATAAACTAAAAGTACTTATAAGATGTTAATGGAGGTATCTTATTACACCCTACTGTATGTGCATAAACAATGCAATTCCACACCTCAATGGGTATGTGTAATCTCAAAACATTTGTTGGGACATATGTCCTATTGTTCTATAAATATCGGCATTTACTTTGCATGCGCCCTGTTCAAACACCACAATCTTGGTAGCCTGTTGCCACCAATCATCCCTGCATGCTGTTGGAATGTCCATTGCTGTTCAGTATATGCATGTGTT
This sequence comes from Protopterus annectens, assembly GCF_019279795.1. NCBI lineage: Eukaryota > Metazoa > Chordata > Ceratodontiformes > Protopteridae > Protopterus > Protopterus annectens. Next base: position 770,776,959 of record NC_056739.1, on the reverse strand, counting down.
ATGCTTGCTGTTCAACTGTTGGTACCCTGGTGCTTTGGGTTAATGGGAATATTACTGCATGCTGTTACAACTAATCTGAAATGCTGTTGTCTATGTTGTAATTAAACACACCTAAACACAGAACGTATGGGAAGGCTGGTCCCAGCGGACCCACCTGTTCCTCCTCAACTGGCGATAGCACCTGGCACCAGCAGGTCCGGTGCCCAGATTGGGCTGCCCTCCTCCATTGGTCCTGTGCCACCTTTGGGTGGAAGCACTGCAGGGGATGGGGCTCATCCCCCCCATGCAAGTGTTGGCGGAGAAGGGCCACCTGTCCCCCTCCAAAGGGTCTGGGCCATGGTGCATAGGGAGATCCAGCGTTCAGTCGCTGATCCCCTAGACCAGCTTGAGGCAAGAGTGGAGTGACTCATGGGTGAGCCTGCCCCTCCTACGCAGCCCCCAGCACAGCCACCCTCGGGGCTGTGAAGGTACAGTGGTGACTGCCCATGGGTGGGGATCTCAGTTCCACTGTTACCATCTGTGGGTCATGGGCTTGCGATTGCCAAACATCCGTCCCCATCAATTGTGTTCACCCATCCCATGTGTCATATTCTGCCCCTGTATGCATTTTGTTTGTCTTGTCTGTTTATCTCCCCAACCTACCTCCCCAAATATACCTACTTCCTCTACCTCACATTCCACTCTCACCTGAAAAAAAAAAAAAAAAGGGCAATCTGTTCCCACAAAAAAATGACGCCCCATACATAGCTGCCCATTTCGCACACATGTCCGCTGGACATGTAAACTGATAATTATAATTGGCAGTACAACATACTTTGTTGTCCTCACCCCTCTCTCAGGGGTGGAAGGTTTCAAAATTCACTCCAAATTTCTAACATATGCACAGCTGTTGCTGGTAAAGAAATGGGCAGCTATGGACCTTCCCTACACCCGTCCTGCACATCCCGAGCTGGTTTCCCTACTGTCTTTCCCTCTTTGTGCCCCTTTTTCACCACTTTCCTATCTCCCCATTTTCTTTTCTTTCAAAGAAATTAGCGTGGGGGTTAGTGGGATTAAGCACTTTTAAGCAGTAGTTAGCAGGTTTGAGCAAGTGTGCGCATGTGTGCACTTAGCTAAGTATTGCTAAGCGTCGTGCAAACCCATGCAAACCCACTTACAACTGCTTAAAAGTGCCTTAGTCACTCTGCATGGTAAGGCCCTTGTTCTGCTGAGCAGCAAAATAAAACACCTCTGTCAGTCTCAAACCCCAAACCTTGAACACACTACACTGCATGAAGTACCACTAAGCCATGGTAGATATACAGCAAGTTGGTGCTGAAATAAATATATCATGCATTACAATGAGTGAATGTAAAGGGGAAATAGGAATGCCATAACACAAATCTTGTTCTACAGATCTTTACCAGCAGTTGTTGTGGAATTGCATGCCATTCTATCAGGAAATAAAGTTGCAGTAGCACTTTACAAACCCCACACAGTATCAGAGCAGGATAAACACTGGCATATTTGAATAGGGCAGAGACCATACTTCCCAACTGTGACTGCTTTTCATGGATGTCCCTGATTCGTAAACAAATGTTAGCTGTGTCCCCCAGAATTCCTCTGAAATGTACTGACATTAGGCTGGAAAGTGGGGAATTACACTTAATGAATAATGTCAATAAGTAAGAGTACACACTGCTTGCACATCAGAAAAGGTGTATTAATACATATGCTCTGATTCTCTCACAGTCTCAACTTAATGTCTGTAATATATTACAGGTGTACCTCACTTATATGTACCTTTCCCTGAGGCTGTTCAAATATATACCTGAGTGTATCAGAGGCCTGTCAGAGATAGAAAAACACAGGCGTTTCAGCTTTTCTGCTGTTACACGCTCTGCATGTAGCTGTGGAATGAGTCCCACAAGCATACCCTTATGTAGGAGTACAACACAGAAATATCAAAGGATGTAGCCATGTACTGGTAGCAACCAACTGTGACAATGCCATTGTTCCAGTGCAGAAAAGACCAGTGTGGTGCACAGACAAAGAATAATAGTCTAACCTCTGGCTACCATCTGGATATGTCCACAGGTGGGAGCTACGCAGACAGACTACTTGCCTTGTTAGACTAACAGGTACACAGCAACCCTGTATGTTCAGCAAGATAAACAGCACACAGTAATATATAATGCTCTCTGTACTTTTGCACCCCTACCCAAAAGAACAATATACCTGTGTATTCAGACTCTACCAAGGATGTAGTTAGGCATACTCAGTACTGAAATTTGTCCAGTTGTCTTGAGCAGCCTGTGCTAATGTCAACACAAATAAACTGTTCAGAATTGAGTTAATTAATATTTACAATATAGTAGTTCACAAACAGTTCACGTGCCAGAAGAATACATTGCAATAACTATTTTAGTATGGCAGTTAATTGTCTAGAAAAGAATGTACATACTCCCATTTATCTTGTGTAAGCATTTGGAGGGGTGAGTAAAATTCTACACTGACAAGTGTGTACTAGAAGCAGCAACATTCAGGTTTGAGTACAACATGCAAATCACTGGCTACAACCTAGCTTCAGATATAAGAAGTATACCAACCGCCTGACTGACACAACATTGTCCACAGCAAACAAGCATGGGCCCCACTTTGGAAATCTGAAAGGACTATGCCTACCTAACTTAGTATTTTATAGCAGTGGGCTGCTATGACAGTGAGTACTGCAATTACCACACAGCAGGCTGCATGCAATTAGTAAATGGTGGACACCAATTGGTGCAGAGGCCATCACATGCACATGTGCAGATACCTATAAAAGCAGGCTGTACTTGCTGTCCACACATGCAATAATCTCATTGCAGCAAGAGAGAGAGAGAGAGAGAGCAAGAGAGAGACAGAGGCAGAGACACAGACACAGATACAGACAAAGAGACGGAAACAGAGAGACACAGAAAAAGAAAGAGCAACAGCAACAGACAGAGAAAACACAAACCAAAAAAATAAATAAATAAATAAAAATTAAAACAAAAAAATTATTTCCTTTAAAAACAGACGGAATAGAGAAATATAAAGGAAAGGTATGTAACACATATGTATTTGCTGGCATGTAGTAGATGTTTTTGAAGAGTACTCTACAAACTGTGAATCATCCATATGTGGCAGCAGTACGTATCTATATGTATCTAAACATGTGCATAGGGCAAGGGACATACTGCAACTGTTTGTGAAGGGTGTTTATATATACGTTGTCGAAGGTTGTTATGTGCATATTTCTATGTAGGTTGTAGTGTGTGGCAAAGAAATCAGCATGCAGTGCTGGTATATGACATGTGGTGGTTAAACGCTGTGGGTATGCTCAGTCAGTTTTGCAGTGTTGCAGTCAGTGAGGCCTGCTAAAGCTACATGGGCTGAGGACACCTTCATTGCAGTCTGTACAACACTGTGCAATATTTTTACATAACTGTATATCTCACAACTGTCACATAATTGATATTCCCACCATGAATAGTGGACTGTATATGTGCCTATATGTACATCTATCTGTACAGCAATGGATGTTTACATGTAAGTGTGTATGTATGTGTGTATGTATGTGTATATATCTATATCTATATATATATATATATATATATATATACATATATATATATATAGATAGAGAGAGAGAGGGAGAGAGACATGGGGCATACCTACTGTGACAGGTGCCTGGCAAACAAGGTATGGACTGAAGGTCAGTGTTGACACTGCAGTGCCATCCCTTCATGCCAGAACACTGTACCCATTAACTACCACATAGGTGGTAGTCTACCTAACACCGAAGGTGTGATAAGGGAACATGGGACACAGGTGGACAGTAGCCTCCCCTTTGATAATCACAGTGCCACACTAGTCATGTACTCTGTCTACGTGGTACACGTCATCACAAAAGGTGTGTCATCTAGGGAAATATAGGTCAGTGTTCCCCTCTACTCATCACACTTAAAACCCATTAGAGAGTACAATGCCCCATGTGGTATGTACCTCACATGACAACTACAGCAACTGGAAAGGCCACAGTCGTACCTCACAAAGAGTAATACCGGCCTCCAACAGATGCCCTATGCAGACCGACTCACAAAACTACAGCTACACTCTGTCGCATACCGCCTACCCACAGGTGACCTCTGCCTAACATACACAGCTATGTCACACCCATAGCTGTTGGACATCCTCCACGTAAACATATTAAAATCCCTTTGAGATACATGCTCTAGGGCCCTAAACCTTGTCAGCTCACTAAACAGCACATGCTGGAGGGATAGAGTCCTAACTCAGAGACATGCCATACTCTGGAACAAACCACCTATCAATAGCAAACAAAGCTTCTCATTAGCAGTTGTCATAAATACTCCTGATGATTGTTTGGGAGATAGGAAATACACCCCAGGAATCACCTCTGTGGCTCTGGCTGACAGGGGCAAGTGAAATTAAATTACATGTGTGACAAAGGCCAGGGTAGCATATGGCTAGGCTGTTGTAGGCCCTAGGGCCAATAGCATATTACCTACCCATGACACGATGTACACACACATGTACTTAGTGCAATAATTGCTATGTGAGGGTGACTGAGTGTGGTGGTGAATGTGATGGTGAATGTGTGCAAGTTCTGTAAAGGTGTGATAGTGTAGTGTGAAATTGTATCTGTCATGGTAGCTTGTGTCCTAGCTGTGATCCCAGCAAAAGATGTGTATGCTATTGCTAGGCAGAAAAAGTAGTATGGCATACAGTGTGACGTAGTCCCTTGTTGTCGACTGTGGTGTCCCATTGTAGGCTAAAGCAAGACATGTATGCTTAGTTAGTGATGCTGCTGATGAATCCAACTCCCATATGAACTTTAGTACTACTTGAAGCTGTAGGCCTAAACAGTACAGTATGGTGTATGTTTACATTGCCTGGAAACACAGTTTTGTGTGTTCCCTGTAGTCCTCACAGATTACATACCTCAGGCATAAGGTTTTGTAAGTAGTGACACACAGTACTGTATGGTACACAGGTAAAGCTCATATGGGTTGGCATACATTTGTGTGTTGTTTGTATGTCTGATGTGTGTGTAATTGTGCCTGTACCATGCCCTCAATCATATCTGTGTTACAGGGTATACGTGTGTATCTAGCAACATGTATAGTCTAGTAAAGCAGTATGCCACCTATATTAACAACTGTGCACATATGTTAGGCAGGGGGTTGGCATCAAAGACTACTGTGGTATACTGGTAATACTGTAACTGTACTTTGCATTCATTGCAATGGATGACATATTTCTTTATGCATTACCTTGATATATACCTCCTATGGCTAGGTGGTGCATTGTGTCACATACAGTGTGCCATGTACTGGTGTATAGTCTTACATACTGGCTTCTCTTTGCTGCTGTGCAGAACATGGTTTGATATATAGAGCATGGCAGGCACTGTCAGCCAGTTGTGGCCTGAGCACTAATATGTGGTATTGAACATGTGTATCCTCTGACAACCAATCGGATGCAACATATGGCAGGTAATTGATATCTGTACTTTAGGATGTTAACTGTGCCAAATGACTTGCTCATACATCTTGTTTAATTGTCTTCCAGGGGTATGTTCCTCCAAAGAAACCCGTGTTATACAGCTGCAGAGGAAGCCAGAATACACAACAGCCTGGTGCAGCACTACACCCTGCTGTTCTCTAGAACCATCCAGGACCATCATGAGTGGACTGCACTGTGGCGAGATCTCATTCGTCGGGTAAAGGACATAGGCATGCATAACCGGACATATGAGCAGGTAAGCCATCACTGCAGTGATTTAATTAGACATGTCCTGCGGCATGCGTCTGATATCCATCGAAAACAGCTTGCCACAGGTGGTGGGGTTGCCATTCATCCTCCCTCACCGGAGTGGAGGAGCTGCTCCTAAGCATGGTGGCTCCTGGCCAACCACAGGAACAGCAACTTACATGTGTCATCATGGAGGCCGGAGCCACACAGCATGTTGACATGGAGCGTGCCGGTAACATGACCTATCTGTAGACTACTGTTACCTGTATTGGTAGATTATGCATATGTGACATGTGTACTGAGTGTTTAGCAGTTGTGCTGCATAGTGTTGTGCAGTACTGATATTTGGAATATAATCTGTTTGCCTGTTCTGTCAACTGTTTTAGTACTTTAGTTGAGCAAACTCACAGTAGCAATGGCACAGTTGTGGCCACTGATAAACTATCTCATATTCTTGTAGGTCCCTCTGGTGTGACAGCAAGGCAGCCGGTCAATGCTGGTGAGTGTGTTATATTTATAATATTGCTAATGAAATGTGCATGTCATAGGTGAGGTGTAGGCCATGTACATGTAACACACCTATGCATAATGCTTGCTGTGCATGTTTGCTATGAGACTATGAACATCCCAGTAATGACAATAGCTGCCTCAATCACATGCAATACACAGAGCATCACACGCATCACACACAGTTGTAGCAACACCGTACTGGACATTGGATAGGCATAGTTGATACACATGTACACAACATACACAACTTTGTCATACGCAGTACACCTTAACATGCTACGCATAGCGTATCCAGACACCCGCTGTAAGGTCACACTTCAGTATCCCCCATGTCATCCACACAGCACACATAATATACCTGAGGGGTAGAGGCCTATCATAACACATTCATGTTAGTCAATGCTCCCTATTGGGCACCTTACAAACCCATGTAACAAGTGGCTGTGAGTCCAATCACTGAACAATACACATGCATCAAAGCCATGTATACTGTTATTAACATGGGCTGCCTACACTCGCACTGCATGGTCTTGAGCAACAAACTTTCTGCATGCTGACATGTGTGATATGACTGTTTGTCTTGTGATACTGTAACCCACCTTCAACCACTATTAAGTATGTTTTGGATTGCTGGTAGTGTGTGTGGGTATCTGCTGTAGTGAGGAGTGTATTTGTGTGCATGTGTGCATGTGTTCATGTGTGCATGTGTTCATATGTGCATGTGTGCCGACATCATGTACAGGTTGTAAAGCGTGTTTCCTGTCTCCCTCCCTCCCACAGGTGCTGTGTTAGGGCTGGTTCACTGCAGCAGGGAAACTGATGTCACTGAGCCACATAGTGATAATGAAGATAGGTGTGTTGAGGCACAGGAGTGTTTGCCAGGGTCTGTCATTGGGCCACCAATCGACAGTAAACAGCTGTCCACCCCATCCATGCATACAGTCATACTGCCAATACATCCATCACCAATGTCTATAGCTGAGGGACAGCGTACTGTTGGCATTGGCCAGGACAGTGTGGTATCCATGGCACATGCATCCCAACACAGCAGCCATACCCAGATGTCTGGAAGGGTATCACATAGGCAGATGTCCAAGGGTTCTCGTAGGAGCACTGCTGCTCATCATGCCACTGGAAGATGTGCCACAGGTCTGACAACGCCACGCATGTTCCAGGCTGTCATGGAGGCACAGGCATGTATGGAATGGTACACCAGACAGGGACTAAGGGCACAGAGGGCCCATAACACCACTGTCATTGACAGTATCCATGACCTAGCAGGTGCCATCCGACATTACACCAATGTCACTGATAGACGTTGGGGAGAGACATTAGATATCCTCCACAATGTCATGTCCATGTGTCAGGATGGTGCGGGACAGTTGAGACATCAACGTGGACATATGCCAGCAACATCAGCAGCTGGAAGTCGCCGCGGACGTCCCTCAAGCCACAGCCGCTCCCATAATGCCAGTACCAGCCCCAGCAATGTTGGGGGTGGGCTATCCATAGAATGTCCTAGAAGACCACATGCACATGGCTCTAGACAGTCCCAGCAGGGACCTGTGTCCACTGTACATCCATCCACCTCTGGAGATAGTACCCAGTCTGACTTAGTACCTGATAGTGTCAGTAGCACCCCTGCCAGGCACAGGTACCATATCTGTGGCCAGAGATGGTGATCTGTAAAGCCTTGCAGGTACAGTCTGTGGCTGTCCCACAAATACCCGTATATGGCAACCACATGGTTGAACTGTGTGCATGCAGACACACATACTCCAGACACCTAGGGCTAACACATACCCACACACATTACAACAACATTGGCCCATTCCAGTATTCTTGCCCCTCACACACACACACACACACACACACACACACACACACACACACACACACACACACACACACACATACATGTCAATTGGATGGCTCACTGTAGACCTCTGGCGAATCAACAACACACCCTGTGCATATGATGAAACCTGTGCCACCTCCTGTCATCTGTAACATCGATGCAGGCACAGGCTACCATGGTGCTGATGCACAGGGTGTCTATATAGCAGTATAGCAATGTTAGCATGTTGTCAGCTGTAGAGTGTAATGATATGCTTGAAGGTGTAGCTGAGCAGGCATGATGCATTAAAGTTATGATTGTCATTGTAGTGTTGTTTACACCAGTGTTGGTTCCAATTGTGTATTGTCCGGCCACGTGCCACTTGGCTAATGTGTGCAGTATTGGCAGCATGTATTAGAGAGTGGACAGTATGTGTGGGATGTGTGTAGCACAGATTTGCAGGTGTACAGTTGTGAACATGGTGGAGGTGCACTGTCTGCATGTATGTGCATAGTGGAAACATGGCCAGGGTGACATGCTCTGTATTACACAGTAACACTCCATAGTTTCTATTGGTGGCCAGTATGCATTGTACTACACATATTCTGGAACCTGACTACACATGTGTGTATGGCATGGTTTGACACTGTGCTGTGGGTGATACTGTCACTATCTGTCATTGTCTTGCATTCTGGTGGTATACATCACTTCAACAGCCTGACCATAACCAATTGTTAGATGATGCCTTGACAACCGACACATAGATGTAGGACACACAGCAACATTTGGATCCTTCAGGTACTATACAGTGTCAGTAACCACTGGTGTTCACCTGCACCCATTACTGAGACCACTCCTGTTTGCCATATAGCTCTCTTAGGTACAAGCAATCACAGTAGGGATATGTCCGTCCACATCTGGTAATGCATACTGTGGCCTATAATGCATTCTCCAGATGACACACACATACTCCACAAGGGTATCATACTGACAGCTGCCTGTTGTCAAACCCATGCTGTAAAGCTATAAGACAAACTAAGCATAGTCATCCACCTATAAAAAACATATCCCCACAGTACCACATAGGTAGTAGACACCAGCATGATGAACAGGTACCGATGTGTACATGCAACCAAGTGTTATGTCATCTATCCTTTGTTAATCACATTTCCAAAGGTATTTTGGAATCCCTTGGTGGATCACATAAGCAATAAGGGGTCTGCATGCATATCCACAGTTTGCTCTACACCTATTAATAGTCATCATAGACAGACTTTGCTGCGTTAGAACAGGTCTGACATATACCTCGGCCATAGACCCTCACTCACACATTCCAATAGGAATCGTAATGACTTTGTGTGACACAGATGTCCTCGGCCAGGGATCACTGCAGTGGCTGGCCTTGTTACAAGCATACAGATGTGACCCAAGGTCTGGGAAGCAGCAGCACATTCTTGGAGAAAGCAGGATTCCCACACATGCAATCATTGAGGTAACATGTACAGATATATATGTGACACACAGCTAGCTCACATGTGCAATGCATATTGATATGTCATACAGTGGTAAAAGCAAAACCCACAACACATTGACCAACACTGTCACACACACTCACCAAGTGCAGGATTCAAACCCCTATCTAACTACTTCATGATACTAGAGAAGTACGCATTAACACAATGTGCTATACGGATTACTGGGAGTATTTTTTTCCACAGGTGTATTTGTAGGATGGTGACATCATCAGACTTGACAAAGGTTACATTACCACTTTTGAGGTGTTTCACTACTCTCCTAAAAGGTTGTTCCTTCCCAAGGGGAACACACACACAGTTGCAGGATTCAAACCCCTACCTAATTACTTCATGATACTAGAAGAGTACGCATTAACACGACACGCTATACAGATTATTGGGAGTATTCTTTTTCACAGGTATATTTATAGGATGGTGACATCATCAGACTTGACAAAGGTTACATTACCACATTTGAGGTGTTTCACTACTCAGGTTGTTCCTTCCGCAGGGGAACACACACACACAGTTGCCCACTGCAAGATTCAAACCCCTACCTAACTACTTCACGATACTATAGGAGTAAGTATTAACACGACACGCTATACCTATTACTGGGGGTTTTCTTTTCCACAGGTATATTTGTAGGATGCTGACATCATCAGACTATATGAAGTGTGTTACATTAGGTGACATTAAATGGCCTACATTGAACGAATGTCTAAACACTTTGGCCATGTGATCATCAAAGGTGAGTTTACTATCTACCTGTGTCCCCAGGGCCATAATTACTTTCTCCGTACATGCTGGATTACCACCTATGTGGTAATTTGTGTGCACTTTGTATTACCCAAAGGGGATGACTATGCATTCTTTGCCATTCAGCTTGAGGGCATTGTTTTGACACCAGGTATCTGTCTCTGTAAGACACTTCTGGAGGATGTCTGTGTCAGCTGTACGGTCAATTATGGACCACAGTTTCCAGTAATCTGCAAATCTGTTCAGCCTTACACCTGCCGTGCTTGCCTGTACCTCTGAGCAGTGTCGACTGAACAGGTGGGGTCCCAGGACCATGACCTGTGTGATGCCATTTGTGACTGTCTTAGAGTTGGACATAACACCCACAACTATGAACATGTGTGTTTGATCTGTGAGCCACTTGGCCACCCATCCTGTGACATAGCTGTTCATGTTCAAGCTGGTACACTTGTCCATGATGACGGAGTGGGGAATGGTGTGGTAAGCCCTTAGTGAGGTCCAGGTGGGCTGTGTGGACTACTTTCACCTCCAACTATGTTCATGGTAACTGTTTTAAATAAGTCAACTAGGTTTGGGAGCCAGGCTATGCCTTTAACAAGGCGAAGTTGTGTAGAGTCCAGTGTCTGGAGATCTCCAATGTCTCAGTGAATGGGTTCCATGATGATTTGCTCAATAGCTCTGTAGACCAGGCTGAGTACACATGTTGGGCATTGGTTTCCAGGTTCTGTTTTGGCACACCCTTTGTGGAGCTGGATGACTGTTACTGTATGCCATATTTTGGGTACATAGCCTGTGATACGCTTGAGTCTGGACAGTGAATGTAGGTGAGGGTGTAGTTCTTTGTGGGCCTAGTGTAAGACATAGCCTGGGACAACTTACAGTCACATTGATGCTATGTTCTTAGCTTTGGTGAGAGCTGTCTTTACATGCATGTCCATGACGTCTGTGTCTCTGCATCCTTCTGTGATAGACACAGGCCTTTGTGGGGGTGATGGTAGGGAGTTTACATTGCACTTGTCCCCCTGGGTGTGGGCAGTGAAGGTTGGTTTGGTGTATGTCATTACTTTTTTCAGTATCTGACAGCATATTTGGAAGTTGGCACCTACAAGTCTGATATAGCTACAGAAGGTGTTGTGGTTGTTATTCTTACATTCCTTGGCAGTTTGTGTTTAGAAACTGTGCTTGGATTATTGTATGAGCGATCATAGTTTCATCCTAATAATGATCAGTGATGCCTTTCCTTTAGTGAAGTTGGCTCTATCAGGTGTTAGTTTCCTCCTTCTGTTGTCTAGCTTATTTATGGGCAACTACCACCAGATTGTTTTCTTATTTTTGGAGGAGTGCATCTTGTTTTTATTTGTGATGTCTTGATCCATGCATCCCTGTAGATGCTCATAGGATGCACTTGTAAATGATTTGGCAGATTGTATACCATTATCCTATAGCAAGAGGGCTTTGGGACTTTCCACTTTGGTCTAGGGAAGTGTGCTGTTTGCTTTTGAAAATGTCTTCGCAGTGATTTCAATGACTGGGTGTGGGGGCGGGATGTTGATGTCCATTGTGATTACTTAATGATCTGATATTACCAGCAAGGGGTTTATCTCTGTTGTGGAACACTGGTACCCCATGTCGGTGATGATCATGTCCAGTATGTTGTCACCTCTAGAGGGCGTGCAGACCAGCTGTTCCAGGGTGTTAGAGTTTCTTAACTCTAGGACACATTGGGCAAAGGACATTGTATATCAGTAATTCACCTATTCATTGTTTGGGTAGTTGTAATCTCCTCATATAATGATGCTTGATAGGACCTTTATATTTGCCATTGTTCTCCAGAATACTGATTGAGGTTCCTGAGACAAGGTACATGATCTGTAGCAGGCTACAATCTGATGGGCAACTTTGCCCAATGTTAGTTGCACTTGCATGGTCTCCAAGGCCTCATGCTAAGGCAGTAACCTGGAGGTGTGGATATCTATATGGTAAATGGCTACACCACTCCCTTTTGTATTTCACTCGTGGTCTTGGGTCCAAAGGTCAGGGTGATTGTGAGTGTTTTACGTGGATCATATCCAACAGCTGCATGTTGGACATAGCTTTGGATGTTACGCAGTGAACACCTCTGAGTAGGCGATATGCAAGGGAGTACAGATGGAGTATTTTGCAATGGTCTGTGTATGGCATGCATTTCAGGCCACTAATGCTTTTTGTGAGGTATTGCTGCTGGCTTTCCAGTTGTTGTAGTTGTCTTGTGAGGTACATAGCAACAGTGGCATTGTACTCTTTTATAGTTCTAGTGAGTGGTGAGTAGAGGGGAACAATATCCTCTTTTATTCTGCATTAGACACATTTTGTGATGAGGTGTGCCACATAAGAGGGTTTCCTGACTACTGTGGGAATGTGCTTATCACAGTTGTATCCACTATCCACCCATGACCCAGGGTCTCTTGTCACACTTAAAGTGTGAGGTATACTACCACCTATGTTGTAGTTCTTGGATACAGAGATTTTAACAAAGGTGATGATAATGCACCTTTTGGCATTGAGCTACAGCCCATGGCTTGGACAACAGCCATCTGTCTCAGTGAGGCCCTTTTGTAGAATGTCCACATCTTTAGTGTTTACAATGATGGCTCCTAGTTTGCAGTCCTCTGGAAATGTCAGTAGACACAGAACTTCCATGTTAATGTTTACTTCAGGGAAGTAGAAACTACACAGCCTGGGAAGTTATCTAGTCCCATGGCTGCTGTGATACTGGCTTCAGAGAATGTTTTTTACCTGTGCAGCCATGATGACAGAAACTTTGCAGTCTTCCATTATAGACATGTGCTCTTTCATGGGTGAGAGGGGAGTAAAGTTAACACTGATCCTATCTGCCAAGATGTTGCCAATATCAGTTGGCTCTGTACATTTAGTGCCATTGAGCTGTAACTCAGAACAGACCTGAGTGTAATCATGACATGGACCTGTCTGTTGGGCAGAGATCTGCTGCGTAGACAGTATGCCACTGAGTACAGCTTGGGTTACATTAATTCTTGTTGCATGGTGCAACTATTTGAGGCCAGTAATCCTCTTGTTAAGGTTCTTCATTGTTCTTTCTAGTTGATGAACGTGCCTAGTCAGAATACGCGCAAGTGTGTTGTGGTAGTCTCTGACAGGTCTGATGACTGCTGAGTAGTGGCAACCTCCTTTGACCTACATGCACAGACCTTGGCAGTTTGTGTGTACACATAGCATGATTTTCAGACCACTTTGTGAACGTGTTTCTGGAAGTAGAGATGACTATACACATTTGTCCATAGATCCCTTATAATCACATCCGTATTTAGCCTGTGTGTGTGAGCATGCCCAGTATGACCTTTCAGTGTGATGCAGATTGAAATCCACTACATTTGTTGGAGTGTTTGAGCACGCACAGTATACACATTTATACCATATGTGTATGGTACATCAAGGTGTATTTTTACAGCAGGGCTCACCTTTGTGTCATAGATCAACAGAGATCATGCTGTGCCTGCAGGGCTTCCATGAGACACTTTGCATAGACCTATCAACATTTCTACATACAGGGGGAGACAGCTATTTTTTTGTACATTTCTAACCGTGGGTACACCGGATTGTTACTGTGGGTGTACATAGGATGTGGGTTTCACCTGACACTTATATACATTTGCTATGCCTGCAGTGCTATGTACAGGACACCATTACAGTCTGTACTGTTGCCTATCATACTGGCTTGAGGCATACTACTGTACTACATGTCTTAGCATCCATTGCCACATATATTAGCTTGTGATTTCATAGCCTACACAACCCACATCACAACGCCTGGCCTGATGTTCTCTGCCTGCAAAGGCATGTGGGTGAGGTTACCCATTTGCCTCATTAGGGGCATGTTACAGTATTGCTTTGTGTTTGCATTACTGTACAATTGTCCTGTTGTCTCTGTACTACTATGATGCTATCATGGCTTAGTGGTTCAGTACTGTGACTATAGTGCACAATATCCTGGGTTCAAGCCCTGTCACTGCTTTTTATTTTCATGCTGGCCAGACCAGACTGCTTAAGGTACAGTAAAGCAGATATGAGTATGTTTAACTGACTTTGCTCAGCTTTGGCTGACCTTGGCCAACATTGCATGAGCAATTTTTGTTTACATATACTAGATTTATTTATTATTATTTATTTATTTATTTATTTTACATTTGTTGACCGGGCTAGTCTAACTGGATATATGTCCATTTTCAGCAGAGGCCCGGGGAGAAAAGCTCCAATGGAATATTACATTGTTTATACAGAATAGACCATACAAGATTAGAATTTAAAAAACAAAGTTAGACAATATATGTAATGTACAACTATGATAGGAACAAACAAGGAGAAAAAAGTCCTAATGTCTTTATGCAAATAAATAAAAAAAAAAAAATATATATATATATATATATATATATATATATATATATATATATATATATATATATATATATATATATATATATATATATATATATATATATATATATATATATATATATATATATATATATAACACCAATATAGATATTGGTAAAAGCTGCTTAGCACTGCTTTATATTGCGTTAAACATGGGAATCATGCCTCAGGTGGTGCTGCAGGGTTGCCTATGTCGGATGCACATGCTACACTCCCTATACATGTTTGGAAACAGGTAGAGTCAAATTAGGCATCCCTTTTATTTTATGTGTGAGTCAGTGAGAGGTATAATTTCCAGGGTTCCTACTGAGCCAGTGTATGTGCTATGCATTGCCTCTTTGCCAAGGACAAGGCATACTGGGAACGCCTACTTCTGCCTACTGGGGCAGGCTCAGGTTGTTCCTCCTCCGAGTCATGCTGTGCCTGTGCAGGCCTTGGCAATGGTGGGGGGCTGTTTGGCCCTGCCCCATGCTGTTTTCGCAGAATCAGATTGTGTAGCATGGCACATACCCTGACAATTAGGGTACATGCAGTTGGTGAGTACTGCAAGGCTCCACCAGATGTGTACAGGCACCGGTACCATGACTTGAGCATCCCAAACACACACTCGATTACATTTCGTGTTTGTGCATGTGCCTCATTATGAAGTTCTTGTTCAGGTGTGTGTGCATTTCTGATGGGTGTCATCAGCCACGGCTCCAGTGCGTATCCAGCATTCTCCCACTAGGTGACCGTCAGGGATGTCCCCATTTGCAAATGCCTGGTACAGCTGCGACAGATGCCAGATATGGGAATCGTGGTAGCTTCCAGGGTAGCCAGCACACACATTCAGTATTATGCCCTGGGCATCACACACAACCTGGCAGTTGATGGAGTGGAAGCCCTTGCGGTTGATGTAGGCCCTACCCTGCTCACCAAATGGTGCTTTGATGTGTATGTGCATGCAGTAAATTGCACCCACTACCTCAGGGTATTCCGCTATTTGCTGGAAGAGACGCATATTGCTGGCC